>NC_053022.1:403571590-403700321 GCF_003073215.2 Triticum urartu | reverse complement strand
CATGATGCTACTGAAAATTATTATGAGGGAGGAATATATGCTTGTAGGAGTTTCAATAATATCAAGTTTCCTCTCTATGTGTTGAAAATCTTGAAGTTATCCTTGTTTTACCTTCCTATGCAAGTTGATTCTTGTTCCCACAAGTTGTTTGCTCACAAAATCCCTATGCATAGGAAGTGGGTTAGACTTAAATGTGCTAGTCATATTCTTCATGATGCTCTCTTTATGTTTCAATTCTTATCTTTTATGTGAGCATCATTGAAATCATCATGCCTAGCTAGGGGCGTTAAACGATAGCGCTTGTTGGGAGGCAACCCAATTTTATTTTAGCTCCTTGCTTTTTGTTCCTGTTTAGTAATAAATTAATCATCTATCCTCTGTTATGATTGTGTTTTTATGTTTTAATTAGTGTTTGTGCCAAGTAGAACCGTTGGGAAGACTGGGCGAAAGTCTTGTTGATCTTGCTGTAAAAAACAGAAACTTTAGCGCTCACGAGATTTGCTGCCATTTTTTATTGGAGAGTGATATTTAGTTAATTATTTTTGCATATGATTAATAGATAAATTCCTCACGTCTAGAAATTTAGTTTAGAATTTTTTGGGTTACATAAGTTTGCGTTAGATCCATATTACTACAGACTGTTCTGTTTTTGACAGATTCTGTTTCTCATGTGTTGTTTACTTATTTTCATGAATCTATGGCTAGTAAAAGAGTTTATAAACCATATATAAGTTGGAATATAGTAGGTTTAACACCAATATAAATAAATAATGAGTTCATTGCATTACCTTGAAGTGGTGTTTTGTTTTCTTTCGCTAATGGAGCTCACGAGATTTTCTATTTTGAGTTTTGTGTTGTGAAGTTTTCAAGTTTTGGGTCAAGTTTTGATGGACTATGGAATAAGGAGTGGAAGGAGCCTAAGATTGGGGATGCCCAAGGCACCCCAAGGTAATATTCAAGGACAACCAAAAGCCTAAGCTTGGGGATGCCCCGGAAGGCATCCCCTCTTTCGTCTTCGTTCATCGGTAACTTTACTTGGAGCTATATTTTTATTTACCACATGATATGTGTTTTGCTTGGAGAGTCATTTTATTTAGTTTTTTCTTGCTGCTTTAATAAAATACCAAGATCTTAAATTCTTAAATGTTAGAGAGTCTTCATATAGTTGCATAATTATTCGACTACTCATTGATCTTCACTTATATCTTTCGGAGTAGTTTGTTGTTGCTCTAGTGCTTCACTTATATCTTTTTAGAGCATGGTGGTGGTTTTATTTTATAAAAATTAATGAACTCTCATGCTTCACTTATATCATTTTGAGAGTCTTTAGAGCAGCATGGTAGTTTGCTTTGGTTATGAAACTAGTCCTAATATGATGGGCATCCAAGAGGGATATAATAAAAACTTTCATATAAAGTGCATTGAATACTATGAGAAGTTTGATAATTGATGATTGTTTTGAGATATGAGGATGGTAATATTAGAGTCATGCTAGTGAGTAGTTGTGAATTTGAGAGATACTTGTGTTAAAGTTTGTGATTCCCGTAGCATGCACGTATGGTGAACCGTTATGTGATGAAGTCGGAGCATGATTTATTTATTAATTGTCTTCCTTATGAGTGGCGGTCGGGGACGAGTGATGGTCTTTTCCTACCAATCTATCCCCCTAGGAGCATGCGCGTAGTACTTTGTTTTGATAACTAATAGATTTTTGCAATAAGTATGTGAGTTCTTTATGACTAATGTTGAGTCCATGGATTATACACACTCTCACCCTTCCACCATTGCTAGCCTCTCTAGTACCGCGCAACTTTCGATGGTAGCATAAACCCATCATATATATTTCTCAAAACAACCACCATACCTACCTATTATGGCATTTCCATAGCCATTCCGAGATATATTGCCATGCAACTTTCCACCGTTCCGTTATTATGACACGCTTCATCATTGTCATATTGCTTTGCATGATCATGTAGTTGACATCATATTTGTGGCAAAGCCACCGTTCATAATTCTTCCATACATGTCACTCTTGAGTCATTGCACATCCCGGTACACCGCCGGAGGCATTCATATAGAGTCATATTTTGTTCTAAGTATCGAGTTGTAATTCTTGAGTTGTAAGTAAAAAAAAGTGTGATGATCATCATTATTAGAGCATTGTCCCAGTGAGGAAAGGATGATGGGGACTATGATTACCCCACAAGTCGGGATGAGACTCCGGACTAAAAAAACGAGGCCATAAAAAGAAGAAGAGAAAAGGCCCAAATAAAAAAAATAAAAAAATGAGAGAAAAAGAGAGAAGGGACAATGCTACTATCCTTTTACCACACTTGTGCTTCAAAGTAGCACCATAATGTTCATGATAGAAAGTCTCCTATGTGGTCACTTTCATATACTAGTGGGAATCTTTCATTATAGAACTTGGCTTGTATATTCCAATGATGGGCTTCCTCAAAATGCCCTAGGTCTTCATGAGCAAGTGAGTTGGATGCACACCCACTTAGTTTCTTTTTGAGCTTTCATACACTTATATCTCTAGTGCATCCGTTGCATGGCAATCCCTACTCACTCACATTGATATCTATTGATGGGCATCTCCATAGATCGTTGATACGCCTAGTTGGTGTGAGACTATCTTCTCCCTTTTTGTCTTCTGCACAACCACCATTCTATTCCACCTATAGTGCTATGTCCATGACTCACGCTCATGTATTGCGTGAAGATTGAAAAAGTTTGAGAACATCAAAAGTATGAAACAATTGCTTGGCTTGTCATCGGGGTTGTGCATGATTTAAATATTTTGTGTGGTGAAGATGGAGCTTAGCCAGACTATATGATTCTGTAGGGATAACTTTCGTTGGCCATGTTATTTTGAGAAGACATGATTGCTTTGTTAGTATGCTTGAAGTATTATTATTTTTATGTCAATATTTAACTTTTGTCTTGAATCTTATGGATCTGAATATTCTTGCCACAATAAAGAATTACATGGATAAATATGTTAGGTAGCATTCCACATCAAAAATTCTGTTTTTACCATTTACCTACTCGAGGACGAGCAGGAATTAAGCTTGGGGATGCTGATACGTCTCCAATGTATCTATAATTTTTGATTGTTCCATGCTACTATATTATCAACCTTGGATGTTTTATGTGCATTTATATGCTATTTTAAATGATTTTTGGGACTAACCTATTAACCTAGAGCCCAGTGCCAGTTTCTGTTTTCCCTTGTTTTAGAGTATCGCAGAAAAGGAAAATCAAACGGAGTCCAATTGACCTGAAACTTCATGGAACTTATTTTTGGACCAGAAGAAGCCCACGGAGTATCAGAGATGGACCAGGAGAGGCCCGGGCTGCCCATGAGGGTGGGGGCGCGCCCACCCCCTGGGCGCGCCCCCTGCCTCATGGACAGCCCGGAGATCCACCGACATACTTCTTCCTCCTATATATACCCATATACCCTAAAAACTTCGAGGAGCACAATAGATCGGGAGTTCCGCCGCCAGAAGCCTCCATAGCCACCGAAAACCAATCTAGACCCGTTCCGGCACCCTGCCGGAGGGGGAAATCCCTCTTCGGTGGCCATCTTCATCATCCCGGCGCTCTCCATGATGAGGAGGGAGTAGTTCTCCCTCGGGGCCGAGGGTATGTACCAGTAGCTATGTGTTTGATCTCTCTCTCTCTCTCGTGTTCTTGAGGTGATACGATCTTGATGTTGGGGAACATAGTAATTTCAAAAAATTCCTACGCACACGCAAGATCATGGTGATGCATAGCAACGATAGGGGAGAGTGTTGTCTACGTACCCTCGTAGACCGGCAACGGAAGCGTTGACACAACATAGAGGAAGTAGTCGTACGTCTTCCCGATCCGACCGATCCAAGTACCGAACGTACGGCACCTCCGAGTTCTGCACACGTTCAACTCGGCGACGTCCCTCGAGATCCGATCCAGCAAAGTGTTGAGGGAGAGTTTCATCAGCACGATGGCGTGATGACGGTGATGATGTTCTACCGACGCAGGGCTTCGCCTAAGCACTGCTACGATATGACCGAGGTGGAATATGGTGGAATGGGGCACCACACACGGCTAAGGAACGATCACGAAGATCAACTTGTGTGTCATGGGGTGCCCCCTTGCCCCCGTATATAAAGGAGGGAGAGGGGGACGTGCGGCCGGCCCAAGGGGTGCGCTTGGAGGAGTCCTACTCCCACCGGGAGTAGGACTCCCCCTCTTGCCTTGTTGGAAAAGGAAGGGGGAAGGGAGAAAGAGGAAAGGGGGGCGCTGCCCCCTTCCTTGTCCTATTCGGACTAGGGGGAGGGGGCGCGCGGCCTGCCCTGGCCGGCCCTCCTCTTCTCCCTTAGGGCCCATGTAGGCCCAATAACCCCCGGGGAGGGGGGGGTGTTCCGGTAAGCCCCCGGTACTCCCGTAAAATCCCGATTTCACCCGGAACGTTTCTGATATCAAAATATAGGCTTCCAATATATCAATATTTATGTCTCGACCATTTCGAGACTCCTCGTCATGTCTGTGATCACATCCGGGACACCGAACAACCTTCGGTACATCAAAAAACAAAAACCCTAATTACGATCGTCACCAAACTTTTAAGCGTGCGGACCCTACGGGTTCAAGAACTATGTAGACATGACCGAGACACGTCTCCGGTCAATAACCAATAGCGGAACCTGGATGCTCATATTGGCTCCTACATATTCTACGAAGATCTTTATCGATCAGACCGCATAACAATATACGTTGTTCCCTTTGTCATCGGTATGTTACTTGCCCGAGATTCGGTCGTCGGTATCTCAATACCTAGTTCAATCTCGTTACTGGCAAGTCTCTTTACTCGTTCCGTAATACATCATCCCGCAACTAACTTATTAGTTGCAATGCTTGCAAGGCTTGAGTGATGTGCATTATCGAGAGGGCCCAGAGATACCTCTCCGACAATCGGAGTGACAAATCCTAATCTTGAAATACGCCAACCCAACAAATACCTTCGGAGACACCTGTAGAGCACCTTTATAATCACCCAGTTATGTTGTGACGTTTGGTAGCACATAAAGTGTTCCTCCGGTAAACGGGAGTTGCATAATCTCATAGTCATAGGAACATGTATAAGTCATGAAGAAAGCAATAGCAACAACTAAACGATCAAGTGCTAAGATAACGGAATGGGTCAAGTCAATCACATCATTCTCCTAATGATGTGATCCCTTTAATCAAAGGACAACTCATGTCTATGGTTAGGAAACATAACCATCTTTGATCAACGAGCTAGTCAAGTAGAGGCATACTAGTGACATACTGTTTTTGTCTATGTATTCACACATGTATTATGTTTCCGGTTAATACAATTCTAGCATGAATAATAAACATTTATCATGATATAAGGAAATAAATAATAACTTTATTATTGCCTCTAGGGCATATTTCCTTCAGTCTCCCGCTTGCACTAGATTCAATAATCTAGTTCACATCGCCATGTGATTTAATACCAATAGTTCACATCACCATGTGATTAACACCCATAGTTCACATCGACATGTGACCAACACCCAAAGTGTTTACTAGAGTCAATAATCTAGTTCACATCGCTATGTGATTAACACCCAAAGAGTACTAAGGTGTGATCATGTTTTGCTTGTGAGAGAAGTTTAGTCAACGGGTCTACCACATTCAGATCCGTAAGTATTTTGCAAATTTCTATGTCAACAATGCTCTGCACGGAGCTACTCTAGCTAATTGTTCCCACTTTCAATATGTATCCAGATTGAGACTTAGAGTCATCTGGATCAGTGTCAAAACTTGCATCGACGTAACCCTTTACGATGAACCTTTTGTCACCTCCATAATCGAGAAACATATCCTTATTCCACTAAGGATAATTTTGACTGCTGTCCAGTGATCTACTCCTAGATCACTATTGTACCCCTTGCCAAAAACAGTGTAGGGTATACAATAGATTTGGTACACAGCATGGCACATTTTATAGAACCTATGGCCAAGGCATAGGGAATTACTTTCATTCTCTTTCTATCTTCTGCTGTGGTCGGGCTTTGAGTCTTACTCAGTTTCACACCTTGTAACACAGGCAAGAACTCTTTCTTTGACTGTTCCATTTTGAACTACTTCAAAATATTGTCAAGGTATGTACTCATTGAAAAAACTTATCAAGCGACTTGATCTATCTCTATAGATCTTGATGCTCAATATGTAAGCAGCTTCACCGAGGTCTTTCTTTGAAAAACTCCTTTCAAACACTCCTTTATGCTTTGCAGAATAATTCTACATTATCTCCGATCAACAATATGTCATTCACATATACTTATAAGAAATGCTGTAGTGCTCCCACTCACTTTCTTGTATATACAGGCTTCACCACAAGTCTGTATAAAACTATATGCTTTGATAAACTTATCAAAGCGTATATTCCAACTCCGAGATGCTTGCACCAGTCCATAGATGGATCGCTGGAGCTTGCATATTCTGTTAGCACCTTTAGACAAAACTTTCTTGTTGCATCATATACAACTCTTCTTTAATAAATCCATTAAGGAATGTAGTTTTGTTTATCCATTTGCCAGATTTCATAAAATGTGGCAATTGCTAACATGATTTGGATAGACTTAAGAATATATACGAGTGAGAAACTCTCATCGTAGTCAACCCCTTGAACTTGTCGAAAACCTTTTGCGACAATTCTAGCTTTGTAGATAGTAACACTAATATCAGCATCTGTCTTCCTCTTGAAGATCCATTTAATCTCAATTGCTTGCCAATCAATGGGCAAGTCAACCAAAGTCCACACTTTGTTCTCGTACATGGATCCCATCTTAGATTTCATGGCCTCAAGCCATTTCGCGGAATCTGGGCTCATCATCGCTTCCTAATAGTTCGTAGGTTCGTCATGGTCAAGTAACATGAACTCCAGAGTAGGATTACCGTACCACTTTGGTGCGGATCTCACTCTGGTTTACCTACGAGGTTCGGTAGTAACTTGATCTGAAGTTACATGATCATCATCATTAGCTTCCTCACTAATTGGTGTAGTAGTCATAGGAACAGATTTCTGTGATGAACTACTTTCCAATAAGGGAGCAGGTACAGTTACCTCATCAAGTTCTACTTTCCTCCCACTCACTTCTTTCGAGAGAAACTCCTTCTCTAGAAAGGATCCATTCTCAGCAACGAATATCTTGCCTTCGGATCTGTGATAGGAGGTGTACCCAACATTTTCTTTTGGGTATCCTATGAAGACGCACTTCTCCGATTTGGGTTTGAGCTTATCAGGTTGAAACTTTTTCACATAAGCATTGCAACCTCAAACTTTAAGAAACGACAGCTTAGGTTTCTTGCCAAACCATAGTTCATACGGTGTCATCTCAATGGATTTAGACGGTGCCCTATTTAACGTGAATGTAGCTGTCTCTAATGCATAACCCCAAAACGATAGTGGTAAATTGGTAAGAGACATCATAGATCGCACCATATCTAATAAAGTACGGTTACGATGTTTGGACACACCATTACACTGTGGTGTTCTAGGTGGCATGAGTAGTGAAACTATTTCACATTGTTTTAACTGAAGGCCAAACTCGTAACTCAAATATTTTACTTCTGCGATCATATCGTAGAAACTTTTATTTTTGTTACGATGATTCTCCACTTCACTCTGAAATTCTTTGAACTTTTCAACTGTTTCAGACTTGTGTTTCATTAAGTAGATATACCCATATCTGCTCAAATCATCTGTGAAGGTCAGAAAATAACGATACTTGACGTGAGCCTTAACACTCATCGGACCACATACATCAGTATGTATTGTTTCCAATAAGTCAGTTGCTCTCTCTATTGTTCCGGAGAATGGAGTCTTAGTCATCTTGCCCATGAGGCATGGTTCGCAATCATCAAGTTATTCATAATCAAGTGATTCCAAAAGTCCATCAGCATGGAGTTTCTTCATGCGCTTTACACCAATATGACCTAAACGGCAGTGCCACAAATAAGTTGCACTATCATTATTAATTTTGCATCTTTTGGTTTCAATATTATAATATGTGTATCACTACGATCGAGATCCAACGAACCATTTTCATTTGGGTGTGTAACTATATAAGGTTTTATTCATGTAAACAGAACAACAATTTATTCTCTTACTTAAATGAATAACCGTATTGCAATAAACATGATCAAATCATATTTATGCTGAACGCAAACAACAAATAACACTTATTTAGGTTCAACACTAATCCCGAAAGTATAGGGAGTGTGCGATGATGTTCATATCAATCTTGGAACCACTTCCAACACACATCGTCATTTCACCCTTAACTAGTCTCTGTTCATTTTGCAACTCCCGTTTCGAGTTACTACTCTTAGCAACTGAACCAGTATCAAATACCGAGGGGTTGCTACGAACACTAGTAAAATACACACCAATAACCTGTATATCAAATATACCTTTGTTCACTTTGCCATCCTTCTTATCCGCCAAATACTTGGGGCAGTTCCGCTTCCAGTGACCAGTCCCTTTGCAGTAGAAGCACTTAGTCTCAGGCTTAGGACCATACTTGGGCTT
Organism: Triticum urartu; assembly: GCF_003073215.2. Classification (NCBI taxonomy): domain Eukaryota; kingdom Viridiplantae; phylum Streptophyta; class Magnoliopsida; order Poales; family Poaceae; genus Triticum; species Triticum urartu. The sequence continues at coordinate 403,691,725 of NC_053022.1, read as the reverse complement.
CTTCACTTGAGCAGCAACTTGCTTGCCGTTCTTCTTGAAATTCCCCTTCTTCCCTTTGCCCTTTTCTTGAAACTAGTGGTCTTGTCTACCATCAACACTTGATATTTTTCTTGATTTCTACCTTCGTTGATTTCAGCATTACGAAGAGCTTGGGAATTGTTTCCGTTATCCCTTGCATATCATAATTCATCACGAAGTTCTACTAACTTGGTGATGGTGACTAGAGAATTCTGTCAATCACTATCTTATCTGGAAGATTAATTCCCACTTGATTCAAGCGATTGTAGTACCCAGACAATCCGAGTACATGCTTACTGCTTGAGCTATTCTCCTCCATCTTTTAGCTATAGAACTTGTTGGAGACTTCATATCTCTCAACTCGGGTATTTGCTTGAAATATTAACTTCAACTCCCGGAACATCTCATATGGTCCATGACATTCAAAACGTCTTCGAAGTCCCGATTCTAAGCCGTTAAGCATGGTGCACTAAACTATCAAGTAGTCATCATATTGAGCTAGCCAAACATTCCTAACGTCTGCATCTACTCCTGCAATAGGTCTGTCACCTAGCGGTGCATCAAAGACATAATTCTTCTGTGCAGCAATGAGGATAATCCTCAGATCATGGATCCAATCCGCATCATTGCTACTAACATTTTTCAACATAATTTTTCTCTTGGAACACAATAAACTGGGAGCAACATCGCGAGCTATTGATCTACAACATAGATATGCTAATACTACCAGGACTAAGTTCATGATAAATTAAAGTTCAATTAATCATATTACTTAATAACTCCCACTTAGACAGACATCCCTCTAATCTTCTAAGTGATCACGTGATCCATATCAACTAAACCATGTCCGATCATCACGTGAGATGGAGTTGTTTCAATGGTGAACATCACTATGTTGATCATATCTACTATATGATTCACGCTCGACCTTTCAGTCTCCGTGTTCCGAGGCCATATCTGTTATATGCTAGGCTCGTTAAGTTTAACCTGAGTATTCCGCGTGTGCAACTGTTTTGCACCCGTTGTATTTGAACGTAGAGCTTATCACCCGATCATCACGTGGTGTCTCAGCACGAAGAACTTTCGCAATGGTGCATACTCAGGGAGAACACTTATACTTTGATAATTTAGAGAGGGATCATCTTATAATGCTACCGTCAATCAAAGCAAGATAAGATGCATGAAAGATAAACATCACATGCAATCAATATAAGTGATATGATATGGCCATGATCATCTTGTACTTGTGATCTCCATCCCCGAAGTACCGTCATGATCACCATCGTCACCGGCGCGACACCTTGATCTCCATCATAGCATCGTTGTCGTCTCGCCAATCTTATGCTTCCACGACTATCGCTACCGCTTAGTGATAAAGTAAAGCATTACAACGCGATTATATTGCATACAATAAAGCGACAACCATATGGCTCCTGCCAGTTGCCGATAACTCGGTTACAAAACAAGATCATCTCATACAATAAAATTTAGCATCATGTCTTGACCATATCACATCACAACATGCCCTGCAAAAACAAGTTAGACGTCCTCTACTTTGTTGTTGCAAGTTTTACGTGGCTGCTACAGGCTTAGCAAGAACCGTTCTTACCTACGCATCAAAACCACAATGATAGTTTGTCAAATTGGTGCTGTTTTAACCTTCACAAGGACCGGGCGTAGCCATACTTGGTTCAACTAAAGTTGGAGAAACTGACACCCGCCAGCCACCTGTGTGCAAAGCACGTCGGTCGAACCAGTCTCGCGTAAGCGTACGCGTAATGTCGGTCCTGGCCGCTTCATCCAACAATACCGCCGAACCAAAGTATGACATGCTGGTAAGCAGTATGACTTATATCGCCCACAACCCACTTGTGTTCAACTCGTGCATAACATCAACGCATAAAACCTGGCTCTGATACCACTGTTGGGGAATGTAGCAATTTCAAAAAATTTCCTATGCACACGCAAGATCATGGTGATGCATAGCAATGAGAGGGGATAGTGTTGTCTACGTACCCTCATAGACTAGCAACAGAAGCGTTGACACAACATAGAGTAAGTAGTCGTACGTCTTCCCGATCCGACCGATCCAAGTACCGAACGTACGGCACCTCCGAGTTCTGCACACGTTCAACTCGGTGATGTCCCTCGAGCTCCGATCCAGCAAAGTGTTGAGGGAGAGTTTCGTCAGCACGACGGCGTGATGATGGTGATGATGTTCTACCGACACAGGGCTTCGCCTAAGCACTACTACGATATGACCGAGGTGGAATATGGTGGAAGGGGGCACCGCACACGGCTAAGGAACGATCATGAAGATCAACTTGTGTGTCATGGGGTGCCCCCTTTCCCCCGTATATAAAGGAGGGAGAGGGGGAGGTGCGGCCGGCCTAAGGGGTGCGCCTGGAGGAGTCCTACTCCCACTGGGAGTAGGACTCCCCCCTCTTGCCTTGTTGGAAAAGGAAGGGGGAAGGGAGAAAGAGGAAAGGGGGGCGCCGCCCCCCTTCCTTGCCCTATTCAGACTAGGGGGGAGGGGGTGCGCGGCCCGCCCTGGCCGGCCCTCCTCTTCTCCCTTAGGGCCCATGTAGGCCCAATAACCCCCGGGGGGGTTCCGGTAACCCCTCGGTACTTCGGTAAAATCCCGATTTCACCCGGAACGTTTCCGATATCCAAATATAGGCTTCCAATATATCAATCTTTATGTCTCGACCATTTCGAGACTCCTAGTCATGTCCGTGATCACATCCAGGACACCGAACAACCTTCGGTACATCAAAACACAAAAACCCTAATTACGATCGTCACCGAACTTTTAAGCGTGCGGACCCTACGGGTTCGAGAACTATGTAGACATGACCGAGACACGTCTCCCGTCAATAACCAATAGCGGAACCTGCATGCTCATATTGGCTCCAACGTATTCTACGAAGATCTTTATCGGTCAGACCGCATAACAATATACGTTGTTCCCTTTGTCATCGGTATGTTACTTGCCCGAGATTCGATAGTCGGTATCTCAATACCTAGTTCAATCTCGTTACTGGGAAGTCTCTTTACTCGTTTTGTAATACATCATCCTGCAACTAACTTATTAGTTGCAATGCTTGCAAGGCTTGAGTGATGTGCATTATCGAGAGGGCCCAGAGATACCTCTCCGACAATCGGAGTGACAAATCCTAATCTCGAAATACGCCAACCCAACAAATACCTTCGGAGACACCTGTAGAGCACCTTTATAATCACCCATTATGTTGTGACGTTTGGTAGCACACAAAGTGTTCCTCCGGTAAACGGGAGTTGCATAATCTCATAGTCATAGGAACATGTATAAGTCATGAAGAAAGCAATAGCAAGAAACTAAACGATCAGGTGCTAAGCTAACGGAATGGGTCAAGTCAATCACATCATTCTCCTAATGATGTGATCCCGTTAATCAAATGACAACTCATGTCTATGGTTAGGAAACATAACCATCTTTGATCAACGAGCTAGTCAAGTAGCAGCATACTAGTGACATACTGTTTGTCTATGTATTCACACATGTATTATGTTTTCGGTTAATACAATTCTAGCATGAATAATAAACATTTATCATGATATAAAGGAAATAAATAATAACTTTATTATTGCCTCTAGGGCATATTTCCTTCACTTGATGTATCGCGAGCTTTGCTATTATAGTTGGATCTTATGATGTTTCTCCCCCTCTACTCTCTTGTAATGGATTGAGTTTTCCCTTTGAAGTTATCTTATCGGGTTGAGTCTTTAAGGATTTGAGAACACTTGATGTATGTCTTGCGTGGGATACCCGTGGTGACAATGGGGTATTCTATTGATCCACTTGATGGATGTTTTGGTGATCAACTTGCGGGTTCCGCCCATGAACCTATGCATAGGGGTTGGCACACATTTTTGTCTCGACTCTCCGGTAGAAACTTTGGGGAACTATTTTAAGTACTTTGTGTTGGTTTGAATAGATGAATTTGAGATTGTGTGATGCATATCGTTCATACCCACGGATACTTAAGGTGACATTGGAGTATCTAGGTGACATTAAGGTTTTGGTTTATTTGTGTCTTAAGGTGTTATTCTAGTACGAACTCTATGATAGATTGAACGGAAAGAATAGCTCCGTGTTATTTTACTACGGACTCTTGAATAGATCGATCAGAAAGAATAACTTTGAGGTGGTTTCGTACCCTACCATAATCTCTTCGTTTGTTCTCCTCTATTAGTGACTTTGGAGTGACTCTTTGTTGCATGTTGAGGGATAGTTATATGATCCAATTATGTTATTATTGTTGAGAGAACTTGCACTAGTGAAAGTATGAACCCTAGGCCTTGTTTCAACGCATTGCAATACCATTTGTGCTCAATTTTATCATTAGTTTCCTTGCTGTTTTTGTATTTTCAGATTACAAAAACCTTTATCTACCATCCATATACCACTTGTATCACCATCTCTTCGCCAAACTAGTGCACCTATACAATTTACCATTGTATTGGGTGTGTTGGGGACACAAGAGACTCTTTGTTATTTGGTTGCATGGTTGCTTGAGAGATACCATCTTCATCCTATGCCTCCTACGGATTGATAAACCTTAGGTCATCCACTTGAGGGAAATTTGCTACTGTCCTACAAACCTCTGCACTTGGAGGCCCAACAACGTCTACAAGAAGAAGGTTGTGTAGTAGACATCAATTTGTCACTCCGATTGTCGGAGAGGTATCTCTGGGCCCTCTCGGTAATGCACATCACTACAAGCCTTGCAAGCAATGTGACTAATGAGTTAGTTGCGGGATGATGCATTACGGAACGAGTAAAGAGACTTGCCGGTAATGAGATTGAACTAGGTATTGAGATACCGACGATCGAATCTCGGGCAAGTAACATACCGATGACAAAGGGAACAACGTATGTTGTTATGCGGTATGACCGATAAAGATCTTCGTAGAATATGTAGGAGCCAATATGAGCATCCAGGTTCCGCTATTGGTTATTGACCGGAGACGTGTCTTGATCATGTCTACATATAGTTCTCGAACCCGTAGGGTCCGCACGCTTAAAGTTTTGTGACGATCGGTATTATGAGTTTTTGTGTTTTGATGTACCGAAGGTAGTTCGGAGTCCCGGATATGATCATGGACATGATGAGGAGTCTCAAAATGGTTGAGACGTAAAGATTGATATATTGGACGACTATATTCGGACAACGTAAGTGTTCCGAGTGGTTTTGGATAAAACCGGAGTACCGGGGGGTTACCGAAACCCCCTGGGGAGTTAATTGGGCCTCATAGGCCTTAGTGGGAGAAGAGGAGGGGCGGCCAGGGCTGTCGCGCGCCCCCTTCCCCTCTAGTCTGAGTTGGACAAGGAGGGGGGGTGGCGCCCCCCTTTTTCCTTCTCCTCCTTTCTCCCTTCCTTCCCTCTCCTACTCCAACAAGGAGAAGGAGGAGTCCTACTCCTGGTGGGAGTAGGACTCCCCCTTGGCGGGCCCTCCTCCTGGCCGGCCGCCTCCCCCTTGCTCCTTTATATACGGGGGCAGGGGGCACCATAGAACACACAAGTTGATCTGTTGATCTATTCCAGCCGTGCGCGGTGCCCCCTCCACCATATATCGTAGCGGTGCTTAGGCGAAGCCCTGCGTCGGTAGCAACATCATCACTGTCATCATGCCGTTGTGCTAACGGAACTCTCCCGTGAAGCTCTGCTGGATCGGAGTTCGTGGGACGCCATCGAGCTGAACGTGTGCTGAACTCGTAGGTGCCATATGTTCGGTACTTAGATCGGTCGGATCGTGAAGACGTACGACTACATCAACCGCGTTGTGCTAACGCTTCCGCTTTCGGTCTACGAGGGTACGTGGACACACTCTCCCCTCTCGTTGCTATGCATCACCATGATCCTGTGTGTGCGTAGGAATTTTTTTTGAAATTACTACGTTCCCCAACAGGACGTCACCGAGCTGAACATGTGCAGATCGCGGAGGTGCCGTGCGTTCGGTACTTGATCGGTTGGATCGCGAAGATGTTCGACTACATCAACCGCGTTACTAAACGCTTCCGCTTTCGGTCTACGAGGGTATGTGGACACACTCTCCCCTCTCATTTCTATGCATCTCCTAGTTAGATCTTGCGTGATCGTAGGAATTTTTTTGAAATACTGTGTTCCCCAATAGTGGCACCCGAGACAGGTCTATGCGTAGATGTTATATGCACGAGTCGAACACAAAGGGTTGTGGGCGATAATAGTCATAATGCTTACCAGCATGTCATACTTTGATTTGGCGGTATTGTTGAATGAAGCGGCCCAGACCGACCTTACATGACCGCGTTCATGAGACTGGTTCTGCTGACGTGCTTCGCACACAGGTGGCTAGTGGGTGTCTGTTTCTCTAGCTTTAGTTAAATCGAGTGTGACTACGCCCGGTCCTTGTTGAAGGTTAAAACAACACACTTAACAAAAATTGTTGCGGTTTTTTGATGCGTAGGTAAGAACGGTTCTTGCTAAGCCCGTAGCAGCCACGTAAAACTTGCAACAACAAAGTAGAGGACGTCTAACTTGTTTTTGCAGGGCATGTTGTGATGTGATATGGTCAAGACGTGATTATATAAATTGTTGTATGAGATGATCATGTTTTGTAACAAAGTTATCGGCAACTGGCAGGAGCCATATGGTTGTCGCTTTATTGTATGAAATGCAATCGCCATGTAATAGCTTTACTTTATCACTAAGCGGTAGCGATAGTCTTGGAAGCAATAGTTGGCAAGACGGCAATGATGCTACGATGGAGATCGAGGTGTCAAGCCAGTGACGATGGTGATCATGACGGTGCTTTGAAGATGGAGATCAAAGGTACAAGATGATGATGGCCATATCATATCACTTATATTGATTGCATGTGATGTTTATCTTTTATGCATCTTATTTTGCTTAGTACGATGGTGGCATTATAAGATGATCTCTCACTAAATTTCAAGGTACAAGTGTTCTCCCTGAGTATGCACCGTTGCTACAGTTCGTCGTGCCGAGACACCACGTGATGATCGGGTGTGATAAGCTCTATGTTCACATACAACGGGTGCAAACCAGTTTTGCACACGCAGAATACTCGGGTTAAACTTGACGAGCCTAGCATATGCAGATATGGCCTCGGAACACTGAGACCAAAAGGTCGAGCGTGAATCATATAGTAGATATGATCAACATAGTGATGTTCACCATTGAAAACTTCTCCATCTCACGTGATGATCGGACATGGTTTAGTTGATATGGATCACGTGATCATTTAGATGACTAGAGGGATGTCTATCTAAGTGGGAGTTCTTAAGTAATATGATTAGTTGAACTTTAATTTATCATGAACTTAGTACCTGATAGTATTTTGCATGTCTATGTTGTTGTAGATAAATGGCCCGTGCTGTTGTTCTATTGAATTTTAATGTGTTCCTAGAGAAAGCTAAGTTGAAAGATGATGGTAGCAACTACATGGACTGGGTCCGTAACTTGAGGATTATCCTCATTGCTGCGCAGAAGAATTACTTCCTGGAAGCACCGCTAGGTGCAAAGCCTGCTGCATGAGCAACACCAGATGTTATGAACGTCTGGCAGAGCAAAGCTGATGACTACTCGATAGTTCAGTTTGCCATGCTTTACGGCTTAGAATTGGGACTTCAACGATGTTTTGAACGTCATGGAGCATATGAGATGTTCTAGGAGTTGAAGTTAATATTTCAAACAATTGCCCGAATTGAGAGATACGAAGTCTCCAATAAGTTCTATAGCTACAAGATGGAGGAGAATAATTCTGTCAGTGAACATATAATCAGAATGTTTGGGTACCATAACCACTTGACTCAACTGGGAGTTAATCTTCTTGTTGATAGTGTCGTTGACAAAGTTCTTCAATCATTGCCACCAAGCTACAAGAGCTTCGTGATGAACTATAATATGCAAGGCATGGATAAGACGATTCCCGAGCTGTTCGCTATGCTAAAAGCGGCGGAGGTAGAAATCAAGAAGGAGCATCAAGTGTTGATGGTTAACAAGACCACCAGTTTCAAGAAAAAGGGTAAAGGGAAGAAGAAGGGGAACTTCAAAAAGAACGGCAAGCAAGTTGCTGCTCGGGAGAAGAAACCCAAGTCTGGACCTAAGCCTGAGACTGAGTGCTTCTACTCCAAAGGGACTGGTCACTAGAAGCGGAACTGCCCTAAGTATTTGGCGGATAAGAAGGATGGCATAGTGAAAGGAATATTTGATATACATGTTATTGATGTGTACCTTACTAATGCTCGCAGTAGCGCCTGGGTATTTGATATTGGTTCTGTTGCTAATATTTGCAACTTGAAACAGGGGCTACTGATTAAGCGAAGATTGGCTAAGGACAAGGTGACGATGTGCGTGGGAAATGCTTCCAAAGTCGATGTGATCACCGTCGATACACTACCTCTACATCTACCTTCGGGATTAGTATTAGACCTGAATAATTGTTATTTGGTGCCAGCGTTAAGCATGAACATTATATCTGGATATTGTTTGATGCAAGACAGTTATTCATTTAAATCAAAGAATAATGGTTGTTCTATTTATATGAGTAATATCTTTTATGGTCATGCACCCTTGATATGAGTGGTCTATTTTTATTGAATCTGATAGTAGCGATACACATATTCATAGTATTGAAGCCAAAAGATATAAGTTTAATAATGATAATGCAACTTATTTGTGGCACTACCGTTTAGATCATATTGGTGTAAAAAACTTGAAGAAACTCCATGCTGATGGGCTTTTGGAATCACTTGATTATAAATCACTTGATGCTTGCGAACCATGTCTCATGGGTAAGATGACTAAGACTCCATTCTCTGAAACAATGGAACGAGCAACAGACTTATTGGAAATAATACATACTGATGTATGCGGTCCAATGAGTGTTGATGCTCATGGAGGGTATCGTTATTTTCTAACCTTGACAGATGGTTTGAGCATATATGGGTATATCTACTTGATGAAACATAAGTCTGAAACATTTGAAAAGTTCAAAGAATTTCAGAGTGAAGTGGAAAATCATCATAACAAGAAAATTAAATTTCTACGATCTGATCGTGGAGGTGAATATTTGAGTTATGACTTTGGTCTTCATTTGAAACAATGCGGAATAGTTTCGCAACTCACGCCACCTGGAACACCACAACGTAATGGTGTGTCCGAACGTCGTAACCGCACTTTATTAGATATGGTGCGATCTATGGTGTCTCTTACTGATTTACCGCTATCATTTTGGGGTTATGCTTTAGAGACGGCTGCATTCACGTTAAATAGGGTGTTGGGGATCGTAGCAGAAATTTAAAATTTTCTACGCATCACCAAGATCAATCTATGGAGTAATCTAGCAACGAGGGGAAGGGGAGTGCATCTACATACCCTTGTAGATCGCTAAGCGGAAGCGTTCAAGTGAACGGGGTTGATGGAGTCGTACTCGTCGTGATCCAAATCACCGATGATCCTAGTGCCGAACGGACGGCACCTCCGTGTTCAACACACGTACAGCCCGGTGACGTCTCCTACGCCTTGATCCAGCAAGGGGAGAAGGAGAGGTTGGGGAAGACTCCATCCAGCAGCAGCACGACGGCGTGGTGGTGGTGGAGGAGCACAGGACTCCAGCAGGGCTTCGCCAAGCACTACGAGAGACGAGGAGGGAGAGGGGTAGGGCTGCGCCAACAGGGGAGGAACTTCATGTATTGGGCTGCCCCTTTGCCTCCACTATATATAGGGGGAGAGGGAGGTCTGCACCCCCACCTAGGGTTTCCACCCTAGGGGTGGCGGCAGCCCCAGTCCCCATCTGGGGTGGGGGCCAAGTGGGGGGCGGAAGAGGGAGGCGCACCAGGCATGGGCCTTAGGGCCCATCTGCCCTTAGGGTTTGCCCCCTCTTCTCCCTAGGCGCATGGGCCTTGGTTGGGAGGTGCCCCAGCCCACCTAGGGGCTGGTCCCTTCTCACACTTAGCCCATGTATGCCTCCGGGGCCGTGGCCCCTCCCGGTGGACCCCCGGACCCCTCCGGTGGTCCCGGTACACTACCGGTGATGCCCGGAACACTTCCGGTGGCCAAAACCGTACCTCCTATATATCAATCTTTACCTCCGGACCATTCCGGAACTCCTCGTGACGTCCGGGATCTTATCCGGGACTCCGAACAACATTCGGTAACCGCGTACATACTTTCCCTATAACCCTAGCGTCATCGAACCTTAAGTGTGTAGACCCTACGGGTTCGGGAGACATGCAGACATGACTGAGACCACTCTCTGGTCAATAACCAACAGCGGGATCTGGATACCCATGTTGGCTCCCACATGTTCCACGATGATCTCATAGGATGAACCACGATGTCGAGGATTCAATCAATCCCGTATTCAATTCCCTTTTCTAGCGGTACGATACTTGCCCGAGATTCGATCGTCGGTATCCCGATACCTTGTTCAATCTCGTTACCGGCAAGTCTCTTTACTCGTTCCATAACACATCATCCCGTGATCAACTCCTTGGTCACATTGTGCACATTATGATGATGTCCTACCGAGTGGGCCCAGAGATACCTCTCCATTTACACGGAGTGACAAATCCCAGTCTTGATTCGTGCCAACCCAACAGACACTTTCAGAGATACCTGTAGTGTACCTTTATAGCCACCCAGTTACGTTGTGACGTTTGGCACACCCAAAGTACTCCTACGGTATCCGGGAGTTGCACAATCTCATGGTCTAAGGAAATGATACTTGACATTAGAAAAGCTTTAGCATACGAAGTACACGATCTTTGTGCTAGGCTTAGGATTGGGTCTCGTCCATCACATCATTCTCCTAATAATGTGATCCCGTTATCAACGACATCCAATGTCCATGGTTAGGAAACCGTAACCATCTATTGATCAACGAGCTAGTCAACTAGAGGCTTACTAGGGACATGGTGTTGTCTATGTATCCACACATGTATCTGAGTTTCCTATCAATACAATTCTAGCATGGATAATAAATGATTATCATGAACAATGAAATATAATATAATAATAACTAATTTATTATTGCCTCTAGGGCATATTTCCAACAGTCTCCCACTTGCACTAGAGTAAATAATCTAGTTCACATCGCCATGTGATTAACACTCACAGGTCACATCGCCATGTGACCAACATCCAAGAGTCTACTAGACTCAATGATCTAGTTCACATCACTATGTGATAAACACTCAAAGAGTTCTGGGTTTGATCATATTATGCTTGTGAGAGAGGTTGTAGTCGACGGGTCTTGCCATATTTAGACCCCTATGTATTTCGCAAAACTTTATATCGTAGATGTTGCTACCACGTTCCACTTGGAGCTATTCCAATTTATTGCTCCATTATACGTATCCGGTATCTCTACTCAGAGCTATCCGGATAGGTGTTAAGCTTGCATCGACGTAACTCTTTACGTCGAACTCTTTATCACCTCCATAACCGAGAAACATTTCCTTATTCCTCTAAGGACAATTTTGACCGCTATCTGGTGATCCAGTCCTAGATCACCTTTGTACCCTCTTGCCAGACATGTGGCAAGGCACACATTAGGTGCGGTACTTCAGCATGGCATACCGTATAGAGCCTATGACAAGATCATAGAGGATGACCTTCGTCCTTCTTCTTTCTTCTGCCGTGGTCAAGCTTTGAGTCTTACTCAACTTCACACCTTACAACTCAGGTAAGAACCCCTTCTTTGACTGATCTATTTTGAACTCCTTCAAAAACATGTCAAGGTGTGCATTCTTTGAAAAGTATCATCAAACGTCTTGATCTATTTCTATAGATCTTGATGACCAATATGTAAGCAGCTTTATCCAGGTCTTCCTTTGAAAAACACTCTTCAAACAACCGTTTATGCTTTCCAGAAATTCTACATTATTTCGGATTTACAATATGTCATCCACATATACTTATCAGAAATGTTGTAGTGCTCCCACTCACTTTCTTGTAAATACAAGTTTCTAGCAAACATTGTATAAACCTAAAAGATTTGATCACTCTATCAAAGCATGTATTCTGACTCCGAGATGCTTGCTCTAGTCCATAGAAGGATTGCTGGAGCTAGCATACCTTTTAGCATCCTTAGGATCGACAAAACCTTTTATTGTATCACATACAAACTTTTCTTACGGAAAGTGGTAAGAAAACTTGTTTTGACATCCATCTGTCAGATTCATAATCGAAAAATACAGCTAATGCTAACATGATTCCGACGGACTTAAGCATCGCTACGGGTGAGAAATTCTCATCGCAGTCAACTCCTTGAACTTGTGAAAAGACTCTTTCCCACAAGTCGAGCTTCATAGACGGTAACATTACCTCCCACGTCCGTCTTCTTCTTAAAGATCCATTTATCTCAATGGCTTCCCGATCATCGGGCAAGTCCACCAAAGTCCATACTTTGTTTTGATATATGGATCCTATCTCGGATTTCATGACTTCTAACCATTTGTCGGAATACGGGCCCACCATCGCTTCTCCATAGCTCGTAGGTTTATTGTTGTCTAACAACATGATATCTAAGATAGGATTACCGTACCACTTAGGAGTAGTACATATCCTTGTCGGCCTACGAGGTTCGATAGCAACTTGATCCGAAGCTTTATGATCACTATCATTAACTTCCTATTCAACAGACGTAGGCTCCACAGAAAACATCTTTCTGTGTTGCATTACTCTCTAGTTGAAATAAAGGTTTGACAACCTCATCAAGTTCTATCTTCCTCCCACTCAATTCTTTCGAGAGAAACTCCTTCTCGAGAAAGGACCCGTTCTTAGCGACATACAATTTGCGCTCGGATCTGAGATAGAAGGTATACCCAACTGTCACCTTTGGGTATCCTATGAACATGTGTTTGTCCGCTTTGGGTTCGAGCTTCTCCAGCTGAAGCCTTAAGCATCGCAGCCCCAAACATTAAGAAACGACAACTTTGGTTTATTGCCAAACCAATGTTCATACGACGTCGTCTCAACGGACTTAGATGGTGTCCTATCTAAAGTGAATGCAGCTGTCTCTAACACATAACCTCAAAATGAAGACGGTAGATTGATAAGAGACATCATAGATCACACCATATCTCATAGGGTTTGATTACGACGTCCGGACACACCATTACCTTGTGGTGTTCCAGGTGGCTTCAACTGTGAAACAATTCCACAATGTCTTAAGTGATTGCCAAACTCATAACTCAGAAAATCCCCTTTTGATCAGATCGTAGGAACATGATCTTATTGTTATGATGATTCTTAACTTCACTCTGAAATCGCTTGAACTTTTCAAACGTTTCAGACTTGTGCTTCATTAAGTAGATATACCTATATCTACCCAAATCGTCAGTGAAGATGAGAAAATAGCGATATCCACCTTACGCTTCAATTCTCATTGGATCACACGCATCAGCATGCATGATTTCCAACAAGTCACTTGGCCGTTTCATTGTACCTAAAAGCGGGGTCTTAGTCATCCGCCCATGAGGCATGGCTCGCATGTGTCAAGTGATTCAAAATCAAGTGACTCCAAACATCCATCGACATGGAGTTTCTTCATGCATCTTACGCCAATATGACCTAAGCGGCAGTGCCACGAGAAAGTGGTACTATCATTATTAACTCTACATCTTTTGGCGTGAACATGTGTATTACCACGACTGAGATTCAATGAACCATTCACACAGGGTGCATGACCATGAAAGGTATCATTCATGTAAATAGAATAACCATTATTCTCTAACTTAAATGAATGACCGTATTGCAATGAACATGATCTAATCATATTCATGCTCAACGTAGACACCTGATAACATTTATCTAGGTTCAATACTAACCCCGAAGGCAGATGGAGCGTGCGATGGTGATCTCATTAACTTTGGAAACACTTCCAACACACATCGTCACCTCGCCCTTAGCCAGTCTCCGTTTAGTCCATAGCTTTTGCTTCAAGTTACCAATAATAGTAACTGAACCGGTATCCAATACCCCGGTGCTACCAGGAGTACTAGTAGGTACACATTAATAACACGTATTTACTTTGTTGAAGTTGCCAGCCTTCTTATCTACCATGCATTTGGGGTAATTCCGCTACCAGTGACCGTTCCCCTTACAATAGAAGCACTTAGTCTCGGGTTTGGATTCAACCTTGGGTTCCTTCACTAGAGCAGCAACTGGTTTGCCATCCATGAAGTTTACCTTCTAGCCCTTGCCCTTCTTGAAACCAGTGGTCTTGTTAAACCATCAACACTTGATGCTCCTTCTTGATTTCTACCTTTTGCGGTCTTAAGCACCGCAAACAGCTCCAGGATCAACTCCATCCCTTGCATGTCATAGTTCATCACGAAGATCTAGTAGCTTAGTGATAGTGGCTAGAGAACTCTATCATTCACTATCTTATCTGGAAGTTTTAACTCCAACTTGATTTAAGTGATTGTAGCACCCAGACATTCTGGGCACATGCTCACTAGCTGAGCTATTCTCCTCCATCTTGTTGGCAAAAGAACTTGTCAGAGGTCTCACACCTCTCAACACGGGCATGAGCTTGAAATCCCAATTTCAGCTCTTGGAACATCTCATATGTTCTATGGCGTTCAAAACGTCATTGGAATCCTGATTCTAAGCCGTAAAGTATGGTGCACTAAACTATCAAGTAGTCATCAAGATGTGTCTGTCAGGTGTTCACAACATCCACATACGACGTTGTAGGGGTTTGCACATCGAGAGGTGCATCAAGGACGTAAGCCTTCTGTGTAGCAGTGAGGACACTCCTCGGACTACGGACCTAGTCTGCATCATTGCTTACAATATCTTTCAACTTGGTCTTTCTCTAGGAATGTATTGAAACAGGGAGCTACAACGTGAGCTATTCATCTACAACATATTTGCAAAGGCAATTTAGACTATGTTCATGATAATTGAGTTCATCTAATCAAATTATTTAATGAACTCCCACTCAGATAGACATCCCTCTAGTCATCTAAGTGAAACATGATCCGAGTCAACTAGGCCGTGTCCGATCATCACGTGAGACGGACTAGTCAACATCGGTGAACATCTTCATGTTGATCGTATCTTCTATACGACTCATGCTCGACCTTTCGGTCTTCTGTGTTCCGAGGCCATGTCTGTACATGCTAGGCTCGTCAAGTCAACCTAAGTGTATTGCGTGTGTAAATCTGGTTTACACCCGTTGTATTCGAACGTTAGAATCTATCACACCCGATCATCGCGTGGTGCTTCGAAACAACGAACCTTTGCAACAGTGCACAGTTAGGGGGAACAATTTTCTTGAAATTTTAGTGAGGGATCATCTTATTTAAGGTACCGTCGTTCTAAGCAAATAAGATGTAAAACATGATAAACATCACATGCAATCAAATAGTGACATGATATGGCCAATATCATTTTGCTCCTTATGATCTCCATCTTCGGGGCTCCATGATCATCGTTGTCACCGGCATGACATCATGATCTCCATCATTGTGTCTTCTTGAGGTTGTCTCGTCATCTATTACTTCTACTACTATGGCTAACGCTTTAGCAATAAAGTAAAGTAATTACATGACATTTATGTTGACACGCAGGTCATAAATAAATTAAGACAACTCCTATGGCTCCTGCCGGTTGTCATACTCATCGACATGCATGTCGTGATTCCTATTACAAGAACATGATCAATCTCATACATCACATATATCATTCATCACATCCTTTTGGCCATATCACATCACAAGGCATATGCTGCAAAAACAAGTTAGACGTCCTCTAATTGTTGTTGCAAGTTTTTACGTGGCTGCTATAGGTTTCTAGCAAGAACGTTTCTTACCTACGCCAAAACCACAACGTGATATGCCAATTTCTATTTACCCTTCATAAGGACCCTTTTCATCGAATCCGATCCGACTAAAGTGGGAGAGACAGACACCCGCTAGCCACCTTATGCAACTAGTGCATGTCAGTCGGTGGAACCAGTCTCACGTAAGCGTACGTGTAAGGTTGGTCCGGGCCGCTTCATCCCACGATGCCGCCGAATCAAGATAAGACTAGTAACGGCAAGCAAATTGGCAATATCGACGCCCACAACTGCTTTGTGTTCTACTCGTGCATAGAAACTACTCATAGACCTGGCTCATGATGCCACTGTTGGGGATCGTAGCAGAAATTTAAAATTTTCTACGCATCACCAAGATCAATATATGGAGTAATCTAGCAACGAGGGGAAGGGGAGTGCATCTACATACCCTTGTAGATCTCTAAGAGGAAGCGTTCAAGTGAACGGGGTTGATGGAGTCGTACTCGTCGTGATCCAAATCACCGATGATCCTAGTGCCGAACGGACGGCACCTCCGCGTTCAACACACGTACAGCCCGGTGACGTCTCCTACGCCTTGATCTAGCAAGGGGAGAAGGAGAGGTTGGGGAAGACTCCATCCAGTAGCAGCACGACGGCGTGGTGGTGGTGGAGGAGCGCGGGACTCCAGCAGGGCTTCGCCAAGCACTACGAGAGACGAGGAGGGAGAGGGGTAGGGCTGCGCCAACAGGGGAGGAACTTCATGTATTAGGCTGCCCCTTTGCCTCCACTATATATAGGGGGAGAGGGAGGGCTGCGCTCCCACCTAGGGTTTCCACCCTAGGGGTGGCGGCAGCCCCAATCCCCATCCGGGGTGGCGGCCAAGTGGGGGGGGGGAAGAGGGAGGCGCACCAGGCATGGCCCTTAGGGCCCATCTGCCCTTAGGGTTTGCCCCCTCTTCTCCCTAGGCGCATGGGCCTTGGTGGGGAGGCGCCCCAGCCCACCTAGGGGCTGGTCCCTTCTCACACTTGGCCCATGTATGCCTCCGGGGCCCGTGGCCGCTCCCGTGGACCCCCGGACCCCTCCGGTGGTCCCGGTACACTACCGGTGATGCCCGGAACACTTCCGGTGGCCAAATCCATACTTCCTATGTATATCAATCTTTACCTCCGGACCATTCCGGAACTGCTCGTGACGTCCAGGATCTTATCCGGGACTCCGAACAACATTCGGTAACCGCGTACATACTTTCCCTATAACCCTAGCGTCATCGAACCTTAAGTGTGTAGACCCTACGGGTTCGGGAGACATGCAGACATGACCGAGACCACTCTCCGGTCAATAACCAACAACGGGATCTGGATACCCATGTTGGATCCCACATGTTCCACGATGATCTCATCGGATGAACCACGATGTCGAGGATTCAATCAATCCCGTATTCAATTCCCTTTGTCTAGCGGTACAATACTTGCCCGAGATTCAATCGTCGGTATCCCGATACCTTGTTCAATCTCGTTACCGGCAAGTCTCTTTACTTGTTCCGTAACACATCATCCCGTGATCAACTCCTTGGTCACATTGTGCACATTATGATGATGTCCTACCGAGTGGGCCCAGAGATACCTCTCCGTTTACACGGAGTGAAAAATCCCAGTCTTGATTCGTGCCAACCCAACAGACACTTTCGGAGATACCTGTAGTGTACCTTTATAGCCACCCAGTTACGTTGTGACGTTTGGCACACCCAAAGTACTCCTACGGTATCCGGGAGTTGCACAATCTCATGGTCTAAGGAAATGATACTTGACATTAGAAAAGCTTTAGCATACGAACTACATGATCTTTGTGCTAGGCTTAGGATTGGGTCTCGTCCATCACATCATTCTCCTAATAATGTGATCCCATTATCAACGACATCCAATGTCCATGGTTAGGAAACCGTAACCATCTATTGATCAACGAGCTAGTCAACTAGAGGCTTACTAGGGACATGGTGTTGTCTATGTATCCACACATGTATCTGAGTTTCCTATCAATACAATTCTAGCATGGATAATAAATGATTATCATGAACAATGAAATATAATATAATAATAACTAATTTATTATTGCCTCTAGGGCATATTTCCAACATAGGGCACCATCGAAATCCGTTGAGACGACACCATATGAACCGTGGTTTGGCAAGAAACCCAAGTTGTCAATTCTTAAAGTTTGGGGCTGCGATGCTTATGTGAAAAAGCTTCAACCTGATAAGCTCGAACCCAAATCGGAGAAATGTGTTTTCATAGGATATCCAAAGGAGACTATTGGGTACACCTTCTATCACAGATCCGAATGCAAGATATGCGTTGCTAAGAATGGCTCCTTTCTAGAGAAGGAGTTTCTCTCAATAGAAGTGAGTGGGAGGAAAGTAGACTTGATGAGGTAACTGTACCTTCTCCCTTATTGGAAAGTAGTTCATCATAGAAATCAGTTCCAGTGATTCCTACACTAATTAGTGAGGAAGCTAATGATGATGATCATGAAACTTCTGATCTAGTTACTACCAATCCTCCACTAGTGCGCATCGGTCCTAAACAAATGGTTTTTGACCCCTTTCTGTGACGGCATTTGGAACCGTCGCCAAGTGAGTATGGGCGATAGGGGGGGGGTCCTTCCCACACGACCCTGAAACCGTCGGGGATATGGAGTAGTGATCCAGAGGCCTTCCAAAATGTAATCATGTGTGATGCAGCACACACTAAATTCTTTCGCACATGTGGTACCAGTGATTAAGCGTTTCTAATGACGTAGTGAAACCATATGGTCTGTCGTGACGAACCGTTTGGGAAATAGTATGTAAGGCACACGGGCCAACGTATGAACTGTGTACAATTTGTGCCCCATCGCACACGAGTTTTCTGCGTAACCCGTCTGCCATGCTAGACTCCATCACACATGTTTTCCAATAATTACCGTCTGCGATAATGTTCTATCACAAACGGTTCAGGAGCCCCTTCGCACACATTCAAGTGTTGCATACCGTTTGTGATTTGTTAGGTATCGCTGACGGTTGCCGCAAGAGTGGCATGTGCTTTTCGTTTGGGATCCCACACGTTTCCTGAAAAATTACGACTGGGATTGTATTTTGCATTGGGCACGGTTTACTCCCATTTCTCGTGTGCGATAACGCAATATCACAAATGGTTCCGGAGAACCTACGCACACGTAGTGGCGCTGCAAATCATTTGCGATCTGCTGTGTATCACCGACGGTTCCGCTACGATTGACGTATGCTTTCCGATGTGGATCGCACACACTCATTTAGTTGAACCCTGTGCGGAGCAATTGCCAGGTTAAAAAAATATCTCATTTTGAATTGGCACGCAAAAGGCAAATTCACCACAATATTCAATTGAACAAATAAACAAAAATATCCCATTTTGAATCGACACGCAAAAAGCAAATTCGCCACAATATTCAATTGAACAAATAGTGTCCACAGGAAGAACATTCATCAGATTTCGCAACAATTGCAATTGAACATATGGTAGCTAAATTCCAATGATTTGTCCAGACATATATGCATTACGTAATTAATCATAGTGTACGAAATACGAAGACCTCATCAGATGGAAAACAATGGATCCATGCGTTATATGTTTAGCGGCTAACTCTTACTCAATGTTTCAGGAGAACGCATGCTGAAATCTTCATTATCACCAGTGAGATTGATGTAGTGATCCAGGAAGAAGTCGCTGATAAATCTCCGAACCATCAGCAATTCACCAGCCGGGAGCGGTTCATGGGTCATCGGTTTTAAGATGAGCTGCAGTATTTTTAAAATCAGAATGTGCCATATGAGTGAAGTAGAAGATATTAATTAAGAAAGACTTACTGGTACTAATTTGCGAGGATCATCACAACTATCAGCAGATTTGCAAATGGAGATCATGTGTCTGCAAACATAGTATCCACAAAGGTTGGTCCCTGCTTCTTGCTAAGGACACTGAAATTTTTTGTACAAAATTAGTCATGTATTTGTCCTGTTAGGAACAATCTAACCTGTGTTAGATGTATTATTTTTTCCTTGGACAAAATAGAAAGAGGTTTATTTAGAAGCTTGAACATTTGACTAGCGTAAGGAAAGGTATTTGCAGACTGTTGGATAAATTTTCTGAAAATAATGGATTTCAGTGTGTTACCGGAGAAACGATCTCGTGCTGCACGGGTTGTTCCGTCTTGAACAGGTTCCACGTTTAGTTTTCCACAATGCGAGCACACTGCAAATGATGATGAATTTTGACAACATCAATTATTGAACCATATATGAATGCAAATTAATTCCTACATCATAGAATTCAATACCTATCCAAGAATTGTTGAACATGCGTCAGATCGTGAGCGTTTGTTGACTCTCTGAGAGAATCGATGTAGCAAACTGTGTTCTTGTTTGGAACAATGAATACCAATATCCAGTGATTGCTACATATTAAGAAAGACATGAACTTACGGATGATGTCGAAATATGAGAGACAATCGGTGTATGCGTGGTTGTTTACTTGACTTACCGTTCATGATATGGCCAGAGAAATGATTCTACATGGGACATGTTTTCAAAGATACGGAGGACCGTGTTAATGGCCCAATCCCGTCGGTCCTTACCATCTAATGCTGTGCCATTTGCTAATGCAGGATCTATGAAATACACACTCTCCCTTATTCTTCTCCGTGCGTTTAATCCCCTGAGAGGAATATAATGCAGTTAGTTCACTACTAGGGAAAAGCCTAGCAGCAGCGCGGGTTTTGGGCCTATTAGTAGAGCGGGGACCGGCGCTACTAATAAGGCGCTACAGCTAACGTATAGCAGTAGCGCCTGTTGTCCCACGCTAGTGCTATACATGAATAGCTGTAGCGCTCTTTAGAGAAGGGCGCTGCTGATATTATCTGCAGCGCTGTTTACTGGGAAGCGCTACTGGTAAGGCGGCGCTACTGCTAAATTTCCCCCCTTGTTACTACTAGTTTTATTAGTTTTTTTCCTGCATATTTGTTTTGTATTTGAATATGCTTTATACAATAATCTTTAGCATATCATACACATACAAATGTAACCATAGCATATACATACAATTAGTCTCATCAAATCATGTCATCATCATAATCATCATCCAACACAAAGTGGTCTCTCGTCATCATCTCGAAAATAGTGATACAAGTCTCGATTACTTGCAAAAACATCGTCATCCATCTAAACAATGATATACGCGAGAAGAGCTATCACTTTGAGTACATGAATTCGTATCCCTCTCTCGCATTAGTGTGAACCTAAACTAACTACTGCCTGTCGCTCAGAAACCGGAAACCGGTACACCTGGGCCTGACACTCCGGCCACTTGTCGTATATATACTCCTGGCGTAGCACTTCTTCGCCATCTATGATCTATGCACCTGCATCGTCACATGAGTCGATGATACGCAACATATATAGTTGAGCAATATAAAGAGACAGACTTGGCAAAAATAGAAACAACATATCATAAGCATAAATAACAAAGTTCATCGTACCCCAAAATTCCCTAACTAGAGTGATTTTCGCTAGTCGAGGATGAGGACGGTTTAATTACATCACAAATAAAGTTTCACCATGCATAACTCAAAGTTTTTTCATACAGAAAGTATGGACTAAACGGACACATTGTCATATATCGACAATCACTCCAACATGTTGTTCCATCCATCCAAGTCAGGGAGATAGTCCTTGAGCTTAGTGAAAGGCTTCATGTCGAGACGCTGAGAGGCTATCCATGTTCGGACATCTTCCCGTGACATTTGTCCTTCTCCGTAGAACATCCCTGTTTTTCTGACGACCTCCATGATGATTTGGGCAAGTTCGCGCTGGATGTTATAGAACTCAGCTCGAAGTCGATGATCCTCGATATCTCCTATGTCCTTTGCCCATTGCAGAATATGGGCATCGCTGGATCTAGGTGACATGTGAAGGTGTAACACCCTCGATGCGACTATATCTCCCATGTGTCGAGGCACGACTTAGAGGCATAATCGCATTGAAGGCATATGTCGCAAGTTATTCAATCTTCACAACATCCCATGTAATATAAATAATAAAAGGGGAGATAACATAGTTGGCTTACACTCGCCACGTCAATCAATGTACATAAATAACATTACATCATTCAAACACTCATGGCCCGACTACGGCGCCAAAGTAAAAGATAACCCAACATGCGACACGGTCCCGATCACCCCCAACTGGGCACCACTACTGATCATCAGGAAAGGAAACATAGTATCGTTGAGAGTCTTCGTCGAACTCCCACTTGAGCTCAAGCGCGTCACCTGGAGCGGAATCATCAAGCCCTGCATCTGGTGTAATAGTAATCTGTGAGCCACAGGGACTCAGCAATCTCGCACCCTCGCGATCAAGACTATTTAAGCTTATAGGTAAGGCAAGGTAAATATGTGGAGCTGCAGCAAGCGACTAGCAAATATGGTGGCTATCCTGTTCGCAAAAGAGAGCGAGAAGAGGAGGCAAAGCGCGAGCGAGAAACTAGAGAACAACCTGCGCAGACATTACTCCAACACCGTGTCCACTTCCCGGACTCCGCCGAGAAGAGGCCATCACGGTAACTCACACGGTTGATTCATTTTAATTAAATTAAGGTTGAAGTTATCTACAACCGGACATTAACAAATTCCCATCTGCCCATAACCGCGGGCACGGCTTTCGAAAGTTCAAATCCCTGCAGGGGAGTCCCAACTTAGCCCATGACAAGCTCTCACGGTCAACGAAGGAATAGACCTCCTCCCGAGACGTTCCGATCAGACTCGGTATCTCGGTTCCTCAAGACACTTCGATAGGTTAAAACAAGACCAGCAACACCGCCCGAATGTGCCGACAAATCCCGATAGGAGCTGCGCTGCACATATCTCGTTCTCAGGGCACACTCAGATAGGTCAAGCTACAAGTAAAACCAACCCTCGAGTTTCCCCGAGGTGGCCCCGCAGGCTGCCTGGTTCAGACCAACACTTAGAGAGCACTGGCCCGGGGGGGTTTAAAATAAGATGACCCTCGGGCTCCGGAAACCCAAGGGAAAAGAGGCTAGGTGGCAGGCAAATGGTAAAACCAAGGTTGGGCATTGCTGGAAAAGCTTTAATCAAGGCGAACTATCAAGGGGTTCCCATTATAACCCAACCGCGTAAGGAACGCAAAATCCGGGAACATAACACCGATATAACGGAAACTAGGACAGCAAGAGTGGAACAAAACACTAGACGAGAGGCCGAGCCTTCCACCCTTTACCAAGTGTATAGATGCATTAAGATAACATGGCAATATAATGATATCCCAACAAGTAAATAAATGTTACAACAAGGAACGGTCTCCAATCTTCACCTGCAACTAGCAACGCTATAAGAGGGGCTGAGCAAAGCGGTAACATAGCCAATCAATGGTTTGCTAGGACATGGTGGGTTAGAGGTTTGACATGGCAATTTGGGAGGCTTGAAAGCAAGTGGTAGGCATCGTAGCATTGGCATAGCAAAAGAGCGAGCATCTAGCAAAGCAAAGATAGTAGTGATTTCGAGGGTATGATCATCTTGCCTGCAAAGTTGTCAGAGTTGACTGGATCCTCGAAAGCAAACTCAACGGGCTCCTCGTTAGCGAACTCGTCTCCCGGCTCTACCCAAACAAGACAAACAAGCAACAAGGACACAATCAACCACGTGCGAAGCTCAAACAATATGATGCAAAGATGGTATGCTATGCGGGATGCGATGCGGGATGCATATGCAAGATTTGACAAGGGATGCATGAACCTGGCCTCAACTTGGGAATCCAAGTGTGCCACTAGAAAGATGAGATGAAATCGCTTGAAAATGATATAAAGAACGCCGGAATCGGAGTTACGGTTTGGAAATGGTAAGCGATTCAAATATGACACCGGTCTGCGATTTACAGCAAGTAGTCATCTAAATGCAATAAGATGAACGTGCTACAGCACTCAAACATGGCATAAAAATACATGGCAGGGATTCATTCATGATGCTTAACAAAAGTCTAGCACTGAGCTACGGCCAAATCATCCATTAACAGGTTCAAACAAGCATGGCAAAAATGCATATGGCAAACAGATTTCAGACTTAGTGAAATTAACACTTGTCTGGAATTTCAGATCAGGTAGCACTCTTCGGAGCAACAAAACTACATGCTACAAGACCTGAACATGGCAAAGTAAAGAATGGCATGGAGCTACTCAAAGAGCTTAACAAAAGTCCCTTAATGACCTTGAGACAAAAGGGATCAGAAAATACAATTGCAAGCATGTGAACATGGCAAAAACATAATCAGTTCTCAGACTTAGTGAAAACTGGAGCATGCTGAAAACAGATATCAAGTAGGCATGTTTACGAGCTCGATGCACTCACAACGGAGCAAGTCATGACAATATAAGCATACACCCATCAAGAATACACAAAATGCAAGCTAGACATGGCAAGAACAATAACATAGCATGCACGGATCAACTACAACATCATCGGCAAAATCGCTAACAAGTAGACAATCTGCCCAGATTCACGAAGTAGCAAAAGTAGAGCTCGATTGACTCAAGCTAGGGTGATCCATAATTGCAAACAAATACATTGATGGATATAGAACTACAAGATTAACAAAACATCCTTACTGATCATCCTCAAACGAGGCACGGATCACTAGGAAACAACATGAACATATGGCCATATGAGATAAACAGCTCAAGGACTTAGTGGAAATGCTAAGTCCCTGAAATCAGAATTACCAAGTGCCTCACTTTGCAAGCTTGTGCTAGTCATCACACACATCGCAAAAATACATGGGTTGCACCTCTGGAAAGATGGCAAAACCCTTAACAAAACATATGTAGAGCTCATGGGCATATCATGCACACAATAATCATGGCAAAAATGACAAATATCTAAATGGAGCAGCAGATCTGACAATTATCTCAAGTAGCCTCCTTCTAACAGCATTTAGGGCATCAAGATGAACTCAACTGAAAATGATGCAATGGA
Source organism: Triticum urartu (assembly GCF_003073215.2). Classification (NCBI taxonomy): domain Eukaryota; kingdom Viridiplantae; phylum Streptophyta; class Magnoliopsida; order Poales; family Poaceae; genus Triticum; species Triticum urartu. Next base: position 403,666,820 of record NC_053022.1, on the reverse strand, counting down.
TTGAAATGATGTACTCTCTGAGACGAACATTTTGATATGCTATATGCCCAAAACGGAGCTGCGGATGTAAAGTTACGATGCGATGAACATGGCAAAGTAATTAGGGTTTCGGGGCAAAAGTCAACCGAGGCAATTTTGGATCTGAGATCTGCACGCTTCTCGAGGTTTGCCGGAATCGGAGCTCGCCGGAGATGGAGTTGACCGCCGGAGTGGATGGAGTCGGACTTGCCGCGAGGAGGAGCCGGTCGGAGGAGGCGGTCGCCGGCGGAGGTCCGGGCGGCGCGGCGCCGGTCAGGAGGCGGTGGGGCCGGTCGGCCGGGTCCGCGGACGGCCGGCGTCGATGGCGGGTGGCGGCGCCAGTCGCCTCGGGCGGCCGGACACGAGGAGGGCGGCGGCGGCTCGCGGGTGTGAGGAGGCGGGAGGAAGCGGGCCGCGGGGGCCCCGAGCGGGCCGGACGGGCCGCGCGCGCGAGTGGCGGCGCGACGATGTGGGCGCGGCGGCTCGGCCAATCAGGAGCCGACACGTGGCGGCGGCGCGGGGAGGTTGGACATGTCCGTCGGCGGCGGATGGAATGGATCTAGGGTTTCGGGGGGAAGGAGAAGGAGAATTTCGGGGGGTTCTTTATATAGGCATAGAGGGAGCTAGGAGTGTCCAAATGAGGTGCGGTTTTCGGCCACGCGATCGTGATCGAACGCTCTAGATGATGGAGAGGGTTTTGGTGGGTTTTGGGCCAACTTGGAGGGGTGTTGGGCTGCAATACACACGAGGCCTTTTCGGTCCCTCGGTTGACCGTTGGAGTATCAAACGAAGTCCAAATGATACGAAACTTGACAGGCGGTCTACCGATAGTAAACCAAGGTCGCTTGGCAAGTCTCGGTCCAATCCGGAAATGTTTAATCCCCACACACGAAAGAAAGGTAGAAATGACCACCGGAGGAGAACGAAGTGCCGGAATGCAAAACGGACAATGGGGAAAAAGCTCGAATGCATGAGATGAACACGTATGCAAATGCAATGCATATGATGACATGATATGAGATGCATGACAACGACAACACACATGGAGACAAAAACCCGAACCCGAGAAAATAAAATAACTTAACGCCGGAAATGGCAAGAGTTGGAGTACAAATTGGGTAAGTCATATCCGGGGTGTTACAACACTCCACCACTACGAAAGGATCTCGTCCCGAGATCTAGGACTGAAAGAATGTCGGGTACTCAGAACGGAGGTGATCCTCGCGTTCCCAGGTAGCTTCACGGTCGGAATGGTGTGACCACTTGACTTTGAGGAATTTGATTGACTTGTTGCGAGTCTTGCATTCAGTCTCTTCAAGAATAGCAACTGGGTGCTCACGATAGGATAGATCTTCTTGGAGCTCAATGTCCTCGAAGTTGACGGTGCGGTCAGGAGTCTTGAAGCACTTTCGGAGCTGAGAGACATGGAACACATCATGAACATTTGCAAAGTTTGAAGGAAGATCGAGTTGATAGGCGAGGTCGCCTCTCTTGCTGACAATCTTGAAAGGTCCCACGTATCTGGGGGCAAGCTTCCCTTTGATACTGAAGCGACGAGTACCTTTCATAGGAGAGACGCGGAGGTAAACATGATCTCCGATCTCGAAAGCCAAATCACGGTGCTTACTATCATAGTAGCTCTTCTGGCAGGATTGGGCTGCTTTGAGGTTATCTCGAATGACTTTGCACATTTCCTCTGCCTCTGTGATTAAGTCATTACCCAAAAGCTGACGTTCACCGGTTTCAGACCAGTTGAGAGGGGTACGGCACTTCCTGCCATACATAATTTCAAATGGGGCCTTGCCCGAACTTGCTTGAAAACTGTTGTTGTAGGAGAATTCAGCATAAGGAAGACAATCCTCCCACTTCATGCCGAAGGAGATCACACAAGCCCTGAGCATATCTTCAAGAATCTGATTGACACGCTCGACTTGACCGCTAGTTTGAGGATGGAAAGCTGTACTGAAGCGGATGTTGGTGCCCATGGCCTTGTGAAAAGAATCCCAAAATTTGGAGGTAAAGATGCTGCCACGGTCTGAAGAGATCACTTGTGGAATACCGTGCAGAGAGACAATTCGAGAGGTATAGAGTTCCGCCAATTGAGCTGCAGTGATTGACTCTTTGATAGGCAGAAAGTGAGCCACTTTAGTGAGTTTGTCGATGACAACGAATATAGCATCATTGCCACGCTTTGACTTTGGAAACCCAGTCACGAAGTCCATCTCAATGTGGTCAAACTTCCATTCTGGAATGGCAAGAGGTTGGAGGAGACCCGCTGGCCTTTGATGTTCTGCCTTCACTCTTCTGCAGACATCACATTCATTCACGAATTGAGAAATCTCGCGCTTCATTCGAGTCCACCAATAAGCCTGCTTGAGGTCCTGATACATCTTCGTGCTCCCAGGGTGGATGGAAAAGAGAGAATTGTGAGCCTCGTTCATGATCACTTTACGAAGGTCACCTTTGGGTACAACAATACGATCCTCGAAGAAGAGAGTATCCTTGTCATCAAGGCGGTAGCACTTGTACTTGGGTTGACTCTTGGCAATCCCAATCTTCACCTTTTTCACCATAGCATCAAGAAGCTGGGCTTGGCGAATCTGGTCTTCCAAGGTAGGAGAGACTTGAAGGTTGGTGAGGAAACCTTGAGGAACAACTTGCAGATTAAGTTTGCGGAAAGCTTCACAAAGCTCGGGTTGATAAGGCTTGAGAATCAGACTGTTGCAATAAGCCTTTCTGCTCAATGCGTCAGCAATCACATTGGCCTTGCCTGGAGTATACTCAATACTCGGATTATACTCTTGATTCATTTCGACCCATCGAGTTTGCCTGAGGTTGAGATTAGGCTGAGTGAAGATGTACTTGAGACTCTTGTGATTAGTGAAAATGTCCACTTTTCTTCCCAAAAAGAGATGTCTCCAAGTCAAAAGAGCATGCACAACTGCCGCCAACTCAAGATCATGAGTGGGGTAGTTCTTCTCATTGGACTTCAACTGGCGGGAGGTATAAGCAACAACTTTCTTCTCTTGCATCAACACTGCGCCAAGACCTTGGAGAGAGGCATCACAAAAGACCTCATATGGTTTGGATTCATCAGGCGGAGTCAGAACTGGAGCAGTGATCAGTTTCTCTTTCAAAGTGTTGAAAGCAATGTCACACTCCGGAGACCAAACGTACTTGACGTGCTTCTGGAGAAGATTAGAGAGAGGCTTCGCGATCTTAGAAAAGTTTTCAACGAATCTTCGGCAATAGCTTGCGAGACCGAGGAAGCTACGGAGTTGCTTCACGTTCTGAGGAGGTTCCCAATTCACAATTGCAGACCCCTTCTCGGGATTCACCGCAATGCCCTTGGCAGAGATGATATGACCAAGATAAAGAACCTCATCGAGCCAAAATTCGCACTTGGAGAACTTGGCGTAGAACTGGTGTTCCCTCAGCTTATCGAGTACCAAAAGCAAGTGCTTGTCATGATCTTCCTTGTTCTTCAAGAAAACCAGAATGCCGTCGAGATAGACCAAAACAAAGTCATTGGTGTAGGCGTTGAAGATGAAGCTCATCATGCGAGAGAACGTCGGAGGAGTGTTGACGAGGCCAAAAGACATGACAGTGTATTCATATGAACCATAGCTTGTCCTGAAAGCCGTCTTGGGAATATCTTGCTCACGGATTCGAATCTGATGATAACCCATACGGAGATCAAGCTTGGAGAATACTTGGGCACCTTTGAGTTGTTCGAACAGCTCATTGATGTTGGGAAGTGGGTATTTGTTCTTGATGGTCTTCTTGTTCAATGGATGGTAATCAACACAAAGTCGGTCCGTTCCATCCTTCTTCACAAAAAGAATACCACAACCCCACAGAGAAGAACTAGGCCGGATGAGGCCCATTACCTCTTGAATATCGAGTTGCTTCTTCAGCTCCTTCAACTCTTCAGGTCCGAGCTTGTAAGGATGCTTGCACACTGGTTCCGTGCCAGGCTCAAGATCGATGACGAATTCAACTGGCCGGTGCGGAGGCATTCCTGGGAGCTCTTCTGGAAAGACGTCTTGATATTCGCAAATGACTGGAATTTGCGAGATGGCATCGAGTCCACCCTTCTCATTGAGAGAAAACAGACGGATGGTATCATCACGAGCGGCAAACACAATTACATCCTCAGATGAATGAGTCAATTGAATCTGCCTGGCTGCACAATCAAGATGCGCCTTGTGCTTAGAAAGCCAATCCATTCCGAGAATAAGATCAATATCCGAGTTACCAAGAACCACCAGAGAAGAAAGAGACTTGTAATCCCCCAACGTGATAGAGATATCGGGAGCAACCAAACTAGAAGTCAAAAGCTTGCCGGGAGAAACAACTTGCATGACTTTGGGCATGATCTCAGTATCAACATTGTGCTTCGATGCAAAAGGGCATGACAAGAAAGAATGCGATGCACCAGTGTCAAAAAGAACTTTTGCAGGAATATCGTTAACTGGAAGGTTACCCATGATGACATCTGATGAGTCCTCTGCCTAAGCTGCATTCATCAAATTGACCTTGGCGTGCTTGGGGTTATGCTTGACCATAGCTGTACTTGCCGATCTGACAGGAGGAGGAGGAGGAAGACGCCTCTAGTTGAAACACTTGTTGGCATAGTGACCCTTCTGTTGGCACTTGTTGCACGTGACCTCTGAAAGCGGACGGTGGTACGGAGCACTCGATCTTGGAGCTTGAGACGAAGTCTTGTTCTGAAAGCCAGGGTTGGGTGGGTGGGAAGATCCACTGCCACCTTTGCTCTTCTGCTGATACGGCTAACAGAATGGAGGAGGAGGAAGCCAATAGTTCTGCTGCTTGGCCACTTGAGTAGAGGAAGAAGGAGTAACATCACTGACTCGCTTCTTGGAAGCATCACACCTCAGTTGAGCGGCCTCTTTCTTCAATGCCATGTTGTAGAACTCATCGTATATCAAGGGCTCAAAGAGGACAAGAGCGAGCTGGATTTCTTCTCTGAGACCACCCCTGAACTGGTATATCATGCTCTTCTCATCAGGTACGTCCTGCTTAGCAAAGCGGGCGAGCTTCTGAAACAACTTGTTGTAGTCATAGACAGACAAAGAGCCTTGCTTCAGGTTGCGGAATTCCTCACGCTTGCTTTCAACCACGCTCTGAGGAATATGATGAGCTCTGAAATCTCGATGGAATTCATCCCAAGTGATAACACGTCCACCTCTGGAATCCTTGTACTGCTGGAACCATTCTGCAACTTGATCTTTGAGTTGGAAGGAAGCGAACTTGACAAAGTCCTCTGGGCTGACATTACTGCACTCGAAATGCTTGCACAGATCCACAAGCCAATCGTCAGCATCGGTTGCCTCAACACAATTGCTGAAAGTCTTTGGCCCATTAGCAAGGAACTGGTTGAGTGTAGCAAAGTGATTCTGATTGTTGCCTTGGTTCCCTTGGTTGCCTTGATTGCGCTCTTGGAGAATTTGCATGATCAACTGTGTGTTTGCATTGGTTGCGGCCATCACAGCTTGCCATGCCTCCGGAGGAGGTGGAGGTGGTGGCGGATCAGGATTCGGAGTCGTGCGCATTGGAGGAGCCATCCTGAAGAGGTTGACATCCATTAGCACATTGATAGACAAATATTGAAGCTGAATCCAACGAAATGAAAATTGCAACATATAGTCTTCACATCCGAACAAAATGAACGAATGCATTCCTCTTGAAATGGTCACATATCCATAAATTGAGAAGCCATGTAGAATTAAGGTAGAGAAATAAATCAACAAGGTACGGATCAAGAACGAATAATCGGTAAGAAATCCCAATCTCAAACCAATATCCGTGGAAGAAGAACTAGAGCTACAAGAATTCCCACCTATGAAACTCCCGAACCTTTCCGGTTATGCAATCAGGTGTTGGGGATACAGGGGAAGCATAATATCTCACCAAACTAGCAAATCCTACATCCAGCTGTATCCATCCTTCAACACATAACCAAGAAACCTTCGGAAACCATCTACCTCAACCTTCGAAAAGCATCCGTTATACAAGTTATGGCGATACTCCCGAACTCCCGCCCCAATACTAGGTGGCGTCGAGGTTATCTCACCAACGAACTGCATAAAAGAGATTTTCGATGTCGGCGTACTAAACTCAGGTATTCCAGAACTGCAACGATAAAATTATGACGACAACACCTCAGAGCTCAACTCCCCGGGACACTTCCACTAAACCCCTGACAGGAGGCACCAAGACAATGTTCTCATCATAAAACCATCGAAACGATTCCAAGATACCCGCGTGATCCTAAAAAAAATTAGTAAAATTTGAGAAGAGAAGAGTCAAAACTCCACGTCAGGATGCCTTACCAGAGCGATGATGAGACTGGGAAGTAAAAGAATTCCTAAACTCTCCGATATGTAATTCCTAAATGACTCAAAACATTTTTCTAGACACAACTCGGCCGCTAAAAACGATCAAGCAATGGGGCTCCTAAGGTCGGGGAAGGCTCTGATTACCAACTTATAACACCCTCGATGCGACTATATGTCCCACGTGTCGAGGCACGACTTAGAGGCATAATTGCATTGAAGGCATATGTCGCAAGTCAGGCAATCTTCACAACATCCCATGTAATATAAATCATAAAGGGGAGATAACATAGTTGGCTTACACTCGCCACATCAATCAAGTACAAAAATAACATTACATCATCCAAACACTCATGGCCTGACTACGGCGCCAAAATAAAAGAGAACCCAACATGCGACACGGTCCCGATCACCCCCAACTGGGCACCACTACTGATCATCAGGAAAGGAAACATAGTAATGTTGAGAGTCCTCATTGAACTCCCACTTGAGCTCAAGCGCGTCACCTGGAGCGGAATCATCAGGCCCTGCATCTGGTGTAATAGTAATCTGTGAGCCACATGGACTCAGCAATCTCGCACCCTCGCGATCAAGAATATTTAAGCTTATAGGTAAGGCAAGGTTAATATATAAGTGGAGCTGCAGCAAGCGACTAGCAAAATATGGTGGCTAACTTATTCGCAAAAGAGAGCGAGAAGAGGAGGCAAAGCGCAAGCGAGAAACTAGAGAGCAACCTACGCAAACATTACTCCAACACCGTGTCCACCTCCCGGACTCCGCCGAGAAGAGGCCATCACGGTAACTCACACGGTTGATTCATTTTAATTAAATTAAGGTTGAAGTTATCTACAACCGTACATTAACAAATTCCCATCTGCCCATAACCGCGGGCACGGCTTTCGAAAGTTCAAATCCCTGCAGGGGAGTCCCAACTTAGCCCATGACAAGCTCTCACGGTCAACGAAGGAATAGACCTCCTCCCGAGACGTTCCGATCAGACTCGGTATCTCGGTTCCTCAAGACACTTCGACAGGTTAAAACAAGACCAGCAACACCGCCCGAATGTGCCGACAAATCCCGATAGGAGCTGCACATATCTCGTTCTCAGGGCACACTCAGATGAGACATCCTACGAGTAAAATCAACCCTCAAGTTGCCCCGAGGTGGCCCCGCAGTCTACTCGGTCGGACCAACACTTAGAGGAGCACTGGCCCAGGGGGGGGGGCTAAAATAAGATGACCCTCGGGCTCCGGAAACCCAAGGGAAAAAGAGGCTAGGTGGCAAATGGTAAAACCAAGGTTGGGCATTGCTGGAAAAGCTTTAATCAAGGCGAACTATCAAGGGGTTCCCATTATAACCCAACCGCGTAAGGAACGCAAAATCCGGGAACATAACACCGATATAACGGAAACTAGGACAGCAAGAGTGGAACAAAACACTAGACGAGAGGCCGAGCCTTCCACCCTTTACCAAGTGTATAGATGCATTAAGATAACATGGCAATATAATGATATCCCCAACAAGTAAATAAATGTTACAACAAGGAACGGTCTCCAATCTTCACCTGCAACTAGCAACGCTATTAGAGGGGCTGAGCAAAGCGGTAACATAGCCAATCAATGGTTTGCTAGGACATGGTGGGTTAGAGGTTTGACATGGCAATTTGGGAGGCTTGAAAGCAAGTGGTAGGCATCGTAGCATTGGCATAGCAAAAGAGCGAGCATCTAGCAAAGCAAAGATAGTAGTGATTTCGAGGGTATGATCATCTTGCCTGCAAAGTTGTCAGAGTTGACTGGATCCTCGAAAGCAAACTCAACGGGCTCCTCGTTAGCGAACTCGTCTCCCGGCTCTACCCAAACAAGACAAACAAGCAACAAGGACACAATCAACCACGTGCGAAGCTCAAACAATATGATGCAAAGATGGTATGCTATGCGGGATGCGATGCGGGATGCATATGCAAGATTTGACAAGGGATGCATGAACCTGGCCTCAACTTGGGAATCCAAGTGTGCCACTAGAAAGATGAGATGAAATCGCTTGAAAATGATATAAAGAACGCCGGAATCGGAGTTACGGTTTGGAAATGGTAAGCGATTCAAATATGACACCGGTCTGCGATTTACAGCAAGTAGTCATCTAAATGCAATAAGATGAACGTGCTACAGCACTCAAACATGGCATAAAAATACATGGCAGGGATTCATTCATGATGCTTAACAAAAGTCTAGCACTGAGCTACGGCCAAATCATCCATTAACAGGTTCAAACAAGCATGGCAAAAATGCATATGGCAAACAGATTTCAGACTTAGTGAAATTAACACTTGTCTGGAATTTCAGATCAGGTAGCACTCTTCGGAGCAACAAAACTACATGCTACAAGACCTGAACATGGCAAAGTAAAGAATGGCATGGAGCTACTCAAAGAGCTTAACAAAAGTCCCTTAATGACCTTGAGACAAAAGGGATCAGAAAATACAATTGCAAGCATGTGAACATGGCAAAAACATAATCAGTTCTCAGAATTAGTGAAAACTGGAGCATGTTGAAAACAGATATCAAGTAGGCATGTTTACGAGCTCGATGCACTCACTACGGAGCAAGTCATGACAATATAAGCATACACCCATCAAGAATACACAAAATGCAAGCTAGACATGGAAAGAACAGTAACATAGCATGCACGGATCAACTACAACATCATCGGCAAAATCGCTAACAAGTAGACAATCTGCCCAGATTCACGAAGTAGCAAAAGTAGAGCTCGGTTGACTCAAGCTAGGTTGATCTATAATTGCAAACAAAGACATGGATGGATAGAGAACTACAATATTAACAAAACATCCTTACTGATCATCCTCAAACGAGGCACGGATCACTAGGAAACAACATGAACATATGGCCATATGAGATAAACAGCTCAAGGACTTCGTGGAAATGCTAAGTCCCTGAAATCAGAATTACCAAGTGCCTCACTTTGCAAGCTTGTACTAGTCACCACACACATCACAAAAATACATGGGTTGCACCTCTGGAAAGATGGCAAAACCCATAACAAAACATATGTAGAGCTCATGGGCATATCATGCACACAATAATCATGGCAAAAATGACAAATATCTAAATGGAGCAGCAGATCTGACAATTATCACAAGTAGCCTCCTTCTAACAGCATTTCGGGCATCAAGATGAACTCAACTGAAAATGATGCGATGGAATGAAATGATGTACTCTCTGAGACGAACATTTTGATATGCTATATGCCCAAAACGGAGCTACGGATGCAAAGTTACGATGCGGTGAACATGGCAAAGTAATTAGGGTTTCGGGGCAAAAGTCAACCGAGGCAATTTTGGATCTGAGATCTGCACGCTTCTCGAGGTTCGTCGGAATCGGAGCTCGCCGGAGATGGAGTTGACCACCGGAGTGGATGGAGTCGGACTTACCGCGAGGAGGAGCCGGTCGAAGGAGGCGGTCGCCGGCGGAGGTCCGGGCGGCGCGGCGCCGGTCGGGAGGCGGCGGGGCCGGTCGGGCGGGTCCCCGGCGGGCCGGTGTCGATGGTGGGTGGCGGCGCCGGTCGCCTCGGGCGGCCGGACACAAGGAGGGCGGCGGCGGCTCGCGGGTGTGAGGAGGCGGGAGGAAGCGGGCCGCGGGGGCCCCGAGCGGGCCGGACGGGCCGCGCGCTCGGGTGGCGGCTCGACGATGTGGGCGCGGCGGCTCGGCCAGTCAGGAGCCGACATGTGGCGGCGGCGCGGGGAGGTTGGACATGTCCGTCGGCTGGTTTTTGTTCGTCGGCGGCGGACGGAATGGATCTAGGGTTTCGGGGGGAAGGAGAAGGAAAATTTCGGGGGGTTCTTTATATAGGCATAGAGGGAGCTAGGAGTGTCCAAATGAGGTGCGGTTTTCGGCCACGCGATCGTGATCGAACGCTCTAGATGATGGAGAGGGTTTTGGTGGGTTTTGGGCCAACTTGAAGGGGTGTTGGGCTGCAACACACACGAGGCCTTTTCGGTCCCTCGGTTGACCGTTGGAGTATCAAACGAAGTCCAAATGATACGAAACTTGACAGGCGGTCTACCGGTAGTAAACCAAGGCCGCTTGGCAAGTCTCGGTCCAATCCGGAAATTTTTAATCCCCACACACGAAAGAAAGGTAGAAATGACCACCGGAGGAGAACGAAGCACCGGAATGCAAAACGGACAATGGGGAAAAAGCTCGAATGCATGAGATGAACACGTATGCAAATGCAATGCATATGATGACATGATATGAGATGCATGGCAACGACAACACACACAGAGACAAAAAGCCGAACCCGAGAAAATAAAATAACTTAACGCCGGAAACGGCAAGAGCTGGAGTACAAATTGGGTAAGTCATATCCGGGGTGTTACAAAAGGTTCTGGTGATCCCATCTGTACATCAGCATGTGGTGTAGGACATAGAATCCATCATTAAGAGAATTGTTCAGTTGCTGGAAGTAGCAAAAGTCAGTCTTATGGCCGAAGGCGGCCCTGCCGCCCCTTGTCTTCTTGTCCCTGACCTCTCCACCCCTTGCTTGGTAGTAAAACATAGCACTATCGAGAACATCCTTGATGTGGGTGTAATCCTTTTTGTGAATGTTCTTCGATGAGTCCAAGTAAAGAGCATGGGAGAATCGAGGGTAGAGGATGATGAGGACGACGCGCCCGCCGCTACGCAAAATAAGTACACCTCAAATTAATTAGCCTCCACCGTGCAAATGAATGATTGAAATCGAAGGAAGGATAGCAGCGCGGATGACTTACACGGGATGATAAGGCACGAGAATCGCCTCCTTGTCCTTATTGGCAAGCATGAAATTGACGATGTAATCCCTCGCGTATTCACGGTGCTTTGAGCGGACTCCCAAGAAGCCCTCGTGCATGTAGTACGGGTCAGCGACACATGTATGAGATATCTGCTCAACCCCGATGATGTAGTTCATGTGCAAGGCATAAAGGCGGACACACGTAAAATCCAGCTTCTTCACGTGAAACATGTCGAATATGTAATCGAATCGGAGGAAGAACTTATCCGCGGGGAAGCTGTCGACGTACGACATTTGCCGCGGAACGTTAACCACGTAGAGTGGGTATCTTGGATCTTTCGAGGCGATGATGCCTTTGTCTACCCGCAGCACATCGTCATGAAGTCTCCTTAGATCGCCGAATCTGGCCCGTAGCACTGTTGTAGGTAGGATCGATTGACCGGGGATATGCCATTTATCCGCATTGGGGATATCTATACGGTCCTGAAGCCGAGGCTGCTGAGGCGGCTAGATCATAGAATCAGCTTTTTTGCCTTTCCTCGCTCTCTTCCTAGACTTCTTTACTACCGGAAGGTCGTCCATAATACGTTGAGACGACAATTCAGGCACCGACTCATGACGCTCAAACCCTGAGGAGGCGCCAGTATAGACATACTGTTCAGCGCCATCGTCGTCCTCATCCTCATCCATGGCGACGTCATCAGCGACTAATGGAGCCTCCTCCTTACCCCGTTCGCTATCACCCAACCTGACACCCAACGCTAATTGGGTAGGTGGGGTGTTGATGTTCATACCTTGCTGAGGCTGCATGCTCGTGGGTGTGCTCCCGGCCGCCTCCAGACGAAGCAGACTCTTTGGCCACAACAGGACCCACCCATTGCAACAATCACCAAGCCGCTGTGGTGTCTCCTCGTCATCCCCCGCTAGTATTGGAGGAGGCAAATTCTCGTGGCCCGGTTTGACACTGGCCACGAAAACCTTGAAGACGTTCGGGGGGATCGGCCGGCTGTGGAACAATGGTTCCTTCGGCTTCATTATCGTCGCCTTCCCCACATCCACCTTCTGGTCGCTGATGGTGTACAATATGGTGCACGGGGTTTCATCGGCCTGCAAAGAAAAGTCTGCGACGTGAGACAACTGAAAGGCAACGAAAACGGGAGATTATACATTTATATTGAAGGGGGACGGTGTGACAGATACAGTGAGGGCGCCGAGCTCAGCCAAAGATGAAGCACCACCGAGCACGTCCGGTGCGGGAGCCGGTGCGGGAGCAGGTGCTGGTGCAATGCTAGTCGAGCTGCTCCCCAAGAAGTCAGCAAGGGGAAAGTCCTCTGCATTTTTTTCTGGATGTTGCCTTGCCCAAGTGAAAACGCCCATCACCAAGGAAGTAGACAAATCTGCAACCACCTGTTTTGCGGCAGCTACCGCTGTTGTGATTGTTTGAGATGATTTCTTCTCAACCGCAATCTCAACCTTCTTGTCGATCTTTTCTTCAGTTAACCTCTGCCTTTCCTTTCTCTCCTCCATGGTCTCACGGTAGTACTTCTTCCACGTGGCGCCGTCTCCGACACCGTGCACGCGTCCATACGACGGGCGATTATCCACCGGTTGTCGTTTCAATATGTTCAACGGCCGGGTGAATGGAGTGTCCCACTTGGGCCTCGCTAATGCCTCAGACGGCGAGTCGCTTTTGGCCGCAATCCGGTGCTGCTCTCTCTGCAAAAGGCGCAAGGATCGTTTACAAATATGACTAACGTGTGCAGTTTAATTGATCAGAAACTAAAATTACCAGCAGTCTCATGAACTCCGTAATGATCGGTTTTGTCTCGTAAACCTTCTTCACTGGGTCCCAACGGTGCCGGGCCCTGAGGACGTCATGCTCCAGCGGGGCGGTGAAATCCGCCAAGGGGTCTGGGATGCCCAGACTCGCGGCTTCTGCATCCTCCTTGGCCCATTTGGACCTCTTTCCTTCATAACCACGACTTCTGAGGTGGTGGCTCCCAATGTTCCTCTCTTGAAGCCCCTTCATGTACTTAGACTTTTTTGGCAGCTTCGGCCTCGCAGGCCTCCTTGAATATTTGAAACTGCTCTTCCGTGATTGTTGGTTTATCCTTTACAATCTCGGAATAGGGTTCCTTCTTGTCGATGATCTTTTCTTTCACTTGATTTTTCCAGGCGGCCAACGCGTCGCTAAACCTGGTCATGGCGTGTTTGTTTATCTTCTTCATTGCCGGGTCCTCATCTGGATCTTTATAATCCTTCTCATTCCGGCTCGGGAACAAGAATATCTAGTGAAACTTCTTTAGGAGGGAGCTCCTCATATTTTCTATCTTCTGTAGTTTCTCATCGTTGATGGTGGCGGTTGTCCGTACGATGCAGCCTATCTGATTGCCGTAGCATCGACACGCTTCCTCGGGCGCCTTTGGCTCAAAATTGCCGTCATCCACCTCCGTGACCACCAGTCTACTAGTCCTGAGTTTGTTAGGAGGCCGTTGCCTCTTTGCTTTCGGTTCTACACCGGCTCCGCTCCCCGAGGCAGCACCGGTCTCAGTCTCAGTGCCGGTCTCGATGCCGGTCTTAGTCTCAGTGCCGGTCTCAGTCTTAGCGCCGGTCTCGATGCCGGTTTGAGTCTCAGCGCAGGTCTCAGTCTCAGTCTCGCTGCCGGTCTGAGTCTCGGCGCCGGTCTCGACGTCAGCAAGGCTAAAAAATTCGTCTGCCGCCAGGTAGACGTCGTCGCAATCACCAGAACCCTGTCCTTCATCGTTGCTAGTCATGTTTCCTACGATTAAATCTAGTCAATTAATTCTAGACCTAATAAAATGAATAATGACATAAAAAAGGCCTAGTGTTTTGCAGGAACATTGACTCCTTCCCGGTGCGGCAAATCCCGGGCACTTGATATGTCCTAGTTTGTAGCACAAGTCATGCCGAAATTCATGGAAAATTTCGGCATGACCTTTGCTAAAAAGTGGACAAATCGAGAACCTGAATTTTGCCGGAACAGAAATGAATCAACATTCTGGCAAAACATAGGCCACCCTCGGCTTCATTCCCTGGAAACAACAAAAGGCCACTTGGGCACAATCGAACCACTTCAATGTCGACTATGATCAATGAGCAAACACAATTGAGGATTTTTCATATATCATGACCACTTCAAATTTGCATCTAGACTTGCAACACTAATAGAAATTTATATTTTTATATTGATTTTTTCTCTAAACTAAATCCTACCACCCTAGTTAACATCTAGTTAAACCTTACTTTCCTAACATTTGTAATTAAACACTACAACCCTAAACCTACTGCCCTACTTAAGCATATACAATTTTTTTCCTATGGCGAGGGATGCAGGGGCATCTCTGTCAAATTAACCTAACTAAATTAACCTAACTAAATTCTTTTCCTAACTAAATTAACCTAACTAATTTAGAGATAGAGAGAGAGGAGGGTGGGGGCTTACAGAGGATGGCTCCGGTGGTGGCGCGGGAGGCAGTGGTGGCAAGGGAGGCGGGGGCGTCTCCGCTGACGGCGAGGGAGGCAGTTGTGGCGAGGGTGGATCCGGTGGCGTCGACTGCGGCTCCGGTGGCGTTGATGAGGCCTCGCAGCTCCGGTGGCGTTGGGGGCGGCTCCGGTGGTGTCGATGGCGCGCGACTCTGGTGGCTCCGGGGGAGTCGACGTCGGCAGGAGACGACGGCGAAGTGGGGCGATGGTGAATCGGGCAGACGGCGGCGGGGTGGGTCGAGGGATTTGGGGGAGAAGTGGTGGCCGGGGGAAACGGTTTTTTGGTTAAGTCAAACTTAGCGTTAGCGCTTTTCGCAAAACGCGCTATAGCTAAGTTAGCTATAACGAGTTTCACAAAACGCGCTACTGCTATAGCTATGTAATTTCCTTATCTTTCTTATTTCCTTTTCTGTTTCTACAGCGGGGGTCTAGGAAACGCGCTGCAGCTATGTTAGCTATAGCGCCTCTTACGAACAAACGCTACTGCTACGTCTTTCTCCTTTTTTCGCTTTCTCATTTATTTTGCTCTACATTTTATTTTTTCCTTTCTCCTTTTTCTATTTCTTTCTTTTTCATTTACTTTTCCATTTGTTTTTTATTTTATTTTATTTCCTTTAGCAGTAGCACTCTCCACGCGAAACGTGCTGCTACTTATGTGCTAGCGGTAGCGCGCTTTGCTCAAGACCGCTACTGCTATGCGTAGCCTATCGGTTTAGCAAAGGGGATATTAGTGGTAGCGCTTTTTCATGCACACGCGCTACTGCTACTATTGTATCTGTAGCACGGTTTACGGACACGCGCTACTGCTATTTAGCACTAGCGCCCTTTTTTGACACGCGCTACTGCTAAATTTCTGTGTATAAGGTTTTCCCTAGTAGTGGTTGTTTATCATTTACAACTTTGTATGGAGAAGTTGATCAGAGTTTGTTAAGTACTTACAAAATTAGGCATCTAACAAGAGTGGCATCGAGCACATTGAAGTTGAACAAGAGATGTAAGTCCTCGAATCTCACATTGATGGAACTAGCATCGTGTCGGAAATGAGCTCTATTGTAGTGGACTAGCAAAGCATGATAACCTGATGACATTTGATCCATGCAATATTCATGTAACTCGCGGCAACCGGAGCTGCACTCATCAAAGTATTCACCAACAAGAAATGGCTGGCCATGGACGTAATTGCGTGCTTCAAGTACGTCTGCTTTACTTTTAGTAAGCAACAATTCTACTTCTTCAACATTCATGTCGTCAGAAATAATATTACTCCCTGATTCAAACAAGCTGCTGGTAATTTGGTTCTGGGTGATGAGTGCTTTAAATAAGAGGCAATCGTTCTCTTTCCTCTTCACTCTCCCACTGCCCTTCCTCGTGGTCGTGGTTGTAGCGTTTTTGGCCACTTCCTTCTTGGTACTTGAAGCATTTCTGGCAGAACGTCTGGTTGCCTGCAAGGTAGACTGCCGAGCAGACGGTGAAGCTTGGACGGACTTCTTAGCAGACGGTTTATCTATGCCAGACCACTGAGCTGGCGGTGCTATTGTGATGGACTAATGGTATATAGGAGCAGAGGCATCAGACTGCTGACCATGCGTTGAAGCTATGTCGGGTTTCTGCGCAGGTGGTGCCAACTTGTCGTTGTGCTGAGGACGCCGTGCCAACGCGTTGGTTTGCTAAGCAGGAAGTGCTGACACATGATGATCATGCGCCTGCGGACCGACGGACTGATGAGCTGTCGGTTCTGGACCTACAGACTGCTTAGCAGGCGGTTCTGAAGCATTAGACTGCTTAGCAGTCTGTTCCACTAGGTTGGTCTACTGAGCATTTGCTGCAGCTCGGTCTCCCCCTGCTGCTTCAGCTGCCGGCATCTGAATTGGTGGTGCGTCATCAGCAGTTGTAGGCCTTGCCACTAACTGCTTTGGGGCGGAGGATGACATGGCCTGTATGCCACAAAGTCAGGCCGGCTGATGACAGGTTGATGCATCAGCCCGCGAGAGCTGCCGTGGCAAGGAGAGTGTCACCGGTTGAGGGGCGATAGTGGTTGCTCTTGGCGGGGCTTCAGGAATCTCATCGATGAACTCTGTTTCCTTTCGTGGCCACTAGATGTGATGTAACAATGTTTCTCCCAAGGTCCTTTGCTCATTGAAGTCTTCTAGGACATTCTTCAGGGAAAATTCACTAAATCCAGGCTTTAATTCAGTCATGTAGCACTTCACACAGCCCGACTTCAATGGCACATTGTCCAAGAAGAGGCCATCTTCCAAGAAGGGTGGGCAAACCCAGGTTATTGCACATTTTAATGTACCTTCGTAATGTGTAAGCACGCCCTTCAGTCTGTCTTTCATTCCAGATAGATCAGATATAACATCATCACGAGCAGCTGCAGTCTCAGTGTCGCTGGGGTCAGCTGATGCACAACTTGTTGGGGAACGTAGTAATTTCAAAAAAAATCCTACGCACACGCCAGATAATGGTGATGCATAGCAACGAGAGGGGAGAGTATGTCTACGTACCCTCGTAGACCGAAAGCGGAAGTGTTTATCAACGTGGTTGATGTAGTCAAACACCTTCATGATCCGTCCTGATCAAGTACTGAATGTACGACACCTCCGCGTTCAGCACACGTTCAGCTCGACGACGTCCTTGCCTTCTTTATCCAGCAAGAGGGGCGAAGTAGTATATGAGTTCCGGCAGCACGACGGTGTGGTGACGGTGTTGGTGAAGAACAATCTCCGCATGGCTTTGCCTAAGCACTACGAAAACTATTACGGAGGATAAACTAGAGGGGATGGGGTTGCCGGCACACGGCTTGGTGTTTCTTGATGTGTCTTGGGTGCTAGCCCTACCCCTCTATTTATATGTTGAGCCTTGGGGTCGAAACTTGGAGTAAAAGCCTCCACAAAGTCGGTTTCACCTGAAAGGAAAAAGTCCTTCTCGGACTCCAGGGCCAGATGCCAGGGTTCCCGACGTCTGGACCCAGACGCCAGGGACCCTGACGTCTGGCCCCTGGACTCCGCAAAACTTCCTTTTGCGCTTTCCAAAAACCTTGTGGGCTTTCCCCTTTGGCCCAAATAAAGTGTTCTCGTACCCAAACATTTCGGGAAACATCCAGAACTCCTTCCGGAGACCAAACACTATTATCCCATATATCAAACTTTATCTACGGACCATTCCGGAGTTCCTCGTCATGTCCGTGATCTTATCCGGAACTCCGAACAACATTGGGTTACCAACACACATAACTCATAATAACTATATCGTCAACGAACGTTAGGCGTGCGGACCCTACGGGTTCGAGAACTATGTAGACATGACCGAGACACTTCTCTGGTCAATAACCAATAGCGGAATCTCGATGCCCATATTGGCTCCTACATATTCTACGAAGATCTTTATCGGTCGAACCGCATAACAATATGCGTTGTTCCC
Organism: Triticum urartu; assembly: GCF_003073215.2. Taxonomy (NCBI): domain Eukaryota; kingdom Viridiplantae; phylum Streptophyta; class Magnoliopsida; order Poales; family Poaceae; genus Triticum; species Triticum urartu. The sequence continues at coordinate 403,648,725 of NC_053022.1, read as the reverse complement.
TTTGTCATCAGTATGTTACTTGCCCGAGATTCGATCGTCGGTATCTCAATACCTAGTTCAATCTCGTTACCGGCAAGTCTCTTTACTCGTTCCATAATGCATCATCCCGTAACTAACTCATTAGTCACATTGCTTGCAAGGCTTGTAGTGATGTGCATTACCGAGAGGGCCCAAAGATACCTCTCCGACAATCGGAGTGACAAATCCTAATCTCGATCTATGCCAACTCAACAAGTACCATCGAAGACACCTGTAGAGCACCTTTATAATCACCCAGTTACGTTGTGACATTTGGTAGAACACAAAGTGTTCCTCCGATAATCGGGAGTTGCATAATCTCATAGTCATAAGAACATGTATAAGTCATGAAGAAAGCAATAGCAGTAAACTAAAATGATCAAGTGCTAAGCTAATGGAATGGGTCAAGTCAATCACATCATTCTCCTAATGATGTGATCCCGTTTATCAAATGACAACTCATGTCTATGGTTAGGAAACATAACCATCTTTGATCAACGAGCTAGTCAAGTAGAGGCATACTAGTGACACTATGTTTGTTTATGTATTCACACATGTATTATGTTTTTGGTTAATACAATTGTAGCATGAATAATAAACATTTATCATGATATGACGAAATAAATTATAACTTTATTATTGCCTCTAGGGCATATTTGCTTCAGTCTCCCACTTGCACTAGAGTCAATAATCTAGATTACACAGTATTGATTCTAACAGCCATGGAGTCTTGGTGCTGATCATGTTTTGCTTGTGGGAGAGGCTTAGTCAATGAGTCTGCAACATTCAGATCCATATGTATCTTGCAAATCTCTATGTCTCCCACCTGGACTTGATCCCGGATGGAGTTGAAGCGTCTCTTGATGTGCTTGGTTCTCTTGTGAAGTCTGGATTCCTTTGCCAAGGCAATTGCACCAGTATTGTCACAAAAGATTTTCATTGGACCCGATGCACTAGGTATGACACCTAGATCGGATATGAACTCTTTCATCCAAACTCCTTCATTTGCTGCTTCCGAAGCAGCTATGTACTCCGCTTCACACATAGATCCTGCCATGACGCTTTGTTCAGAATTGCTCTAATAACAGCTCCACCGTTCAATATAAACACGTATCTGATTTGCGATTTAGAATCGTCCGGATCAGTGTCAAAGCTTGCACCAACGTAACCATTTACGACGAGCTCTTTGTCACCTCCATAAATGAGAAACATATCCTTAGTCCTTTTCAGGTATTTCAGGATGTTCTTGACTACTGTCCAGTGATCCACTCCTGGATCACTTTGGTACCTCCCTGCTAAACTAATAGCAAGGCACACATCAGGTCTCATACACAACATTGCATACATGATAGAGCCTATGGCTGAAGCATAAGGAACAATTTTCATTTTCTCTCTATCTTCTGCAGTGGTCGGGCATTGAGTCTTACTCACCTTCACACCTTGTAACACAGGCAAGAACCCTTTCTTTGCTTGATCCATTTTGAACTTCTTCAAAACTTTATCAAGGTATGTGCTTTGTGAAAGTCCAATTAAGCGTCTTGATCTATCTCTATAGATCTTGATGCGCAATATATAAGCAGCTTCTCCGAGGTCTTTCATTGAAAAACTCTTATTCAAGTATCCTTTTATGCTATCCAGAAATTTTATGTCATTTCCAATCAGCAATATGTCATCCAGATATAATATTAGAAATGCTACAGAGCTCCCACTCACTTTCTTGTAAATACAGGCTTCTCCAAAAGTCTGTATAAAACCATATGCTTTGATCACACTATCAAAACGTTTATTCCAACTCCGAGAGGCTTGCACCAGTCCATAAATGGATCGCTGGAGGTTGCACACTTTGTTAGCTCCCTTTGGATCGACAAAACCTTCTGGTTGCATCATATACAACTCTTGTTCCAGAAATCCATTCAGGAAAGCAGTTTTGACATCCATTTGCCAAATTTTATAATCATAAAATGCGGCAATTGCTAACATGATTCGGACAGACTTAAGCATCGCTACGGGTGAGAAAGTCTCATCGTAGTCAACTCCTTGAACTTGTCGAAAACCTTTCGCAACAAGTCGAGCTTTGTAGATAGTAACATTACCGTCAGCGCCAGTCTTCTTCTTGAAGATCCATTTATTCTTGATGGCTTGCCGATCATCGGTCAAGTCAACCAAAGTCCATACTTTGTTCTCATACATGGATCCCATCTCAGATTTCATGGACTCAAGCCATTTTGCGGAATGTGGGATCACCATCGCTTCTTCATAGTTCGTAGGTTCATCATGGTCAAGTAACATGACTTCCAGAACAGGGTTACCGTACCACTCTGGTGTGGATCTTACTCTGCTTGACCTACGAGGTTCGGTAGTAACTTGATCTGAAGTTTCATGATCATTATCATTAGCTTCCTCACTAATTGGTGTAGGTGTCACAGGAACCAGTTTCTGTGATGAACTACTTTCCAATAAGGGAGCATGTATAGTTACCTCATCAAGTTCTACTTTCCTCCCACTCACTTCTTTCGAGAGAAACTCCTCTAGAAAGGATCCATTCTTAGCAACAAATGTCTTGCCTTCGGATCTGTGATAGAAGGTGTACCCAACAGTCTCCTTTGGGTATCCTATGAAGACACATTTCTCCAATTTGGGTTCGAGCTTATCAGGTTGAAGCTTTTTCACATAAGCATCGCAGCCCCAAACTTCAAGAAACGACAACTTTGGTTTCTTGCCAAACCATAGTTCTTAAGGCGTCGTCTCAACGGATTTCGCTGGTGCCCTATTTAACGTGAATGCAGCCGTCTCTAAAGCATAACCCCAAAATGATAGTAGTAAATCAGTAAGAGACATCATAGATTGTACCATATCCAGTAAAGTATGATTACGATGTTCGGATACACCATTACGCTGTGGTGTTTCGGGTGGCGTGAGTTGCGAAACTATTCCACATTGTTTCAAATGTAGACCAAACTCGTAACTCAAATATTCTCCTCCTCGATTGGATCGTAGAAACTTTATTTTCTTGTTATGATGATTGTCCACTTTAGTCTGAAATTCTTTAAACTTTTCAAATGTTTCAGACTTATGTTTCATTAAGTAGATATACCCATATCTGCTCAAATCATCTGTGAAGGTGAGAAAATAACGATACCCGCCGCGAGCCTCAATATTCATCGGACCACATATATCAGTATGTATGATTTCTAATAAATCTGTTGCTCGCTCCATTGTTCCGGAGAACGGTGTTTTAGTCATCTTGCCCATGAGGCATGGTTCGCAAGTACCAAGTGATTCATAATCAAGTGATTCCAGAAGTTCATCAGTATGGAGTTTCTTCATGCGTTTTACACCAATATGACCCAAACGGCAGTGCCACAAATAAGTTGCACTATCATTATCAACTCTACATCTTTTGGCTTCAACATTATGAATATGTGTATCACTACTATCGAGATTCAACACAAATAGACCACTCTTCAAGGGTGCATGACTATAAAATATATTACTCATATAAATAGAACAACCATTATTCTCAGATTTAAATGAATAACCGTCTGGCATCAAACAAGATCCAGATATAATGTTCATGCTTAACGCCGACAACAATAACAATTATTTAGTTCTAAAACTAATCCCGAAGGTAGATGTAGAGGTAGCGTGCCGACGGCGATCACATCGACATTGGAACCATTTCCCACGCGCATCGTCACCTCGTCCTTAGCTAGTCTTCACTTAATCCGTAGTCCCTGTTTCGAGTTGCAAATATTAGCAACAGAACCAGTATCAAATACCCAGGTGCTACTGCGAGCTCTTGTAAGGTACACTTCAATAACATGTATATCACATATACCTTTGTTCACCTTGCCATCCTTCTTCTCCGCAAATACTTGGGGCAGTTCCGCTTCCAGTGACCAGTCTGTTTGCAGTAGAAGCACTCAGTCTTAGGCTTAGGTCTAGACTTGGGTTTCTTCTCCTGAGCAGCAACTTGCTTGTCATTCTTTTTGAAGTTCCCCTTCTTCTTCCCTTTACCCTTTTTCTTGAAATTGATGGTCTTGTTAACCATCAACACTTGATGCTCCTTCTTGATTTCTACCTCCGCCACTTTTAGCATAGCGAAGAGCTCGGGAATCGTCTTATCCATGCCTTGCATATTATAGTTCATCACGAAGCTCTTGTAGCTTGGTGGCAATGATCGAAGAACTTTGTCAATGACACTATCAACAGGAAGATTAACTCCCAGTTGAGTCAAGTGGTTATGGTACCCAGACATTCTGAGTATATGTTCACTGACAAAACTATTCTCCTCCATCTTGCAGTTGTAGAACTTATTGGAGACTTCATATGTAGCGACCTGACTCGAATGGATCAAGTCTCTGTGCTTAAGTGTCATCCCTGGATCGGTATGCTGACACACACAGTACTCGAAGGATTTATAACAGAGGTAAATCACATGTATAAAGTAACGTAAGTACTATTACCTCAATCCATATAGCGGAAGCAACAAGGTTGTGGATTCCCATCAACACCAACGGCAAAGTTGAGTGTAGAAATCGTAACCCTAACGTATCACTTACTCGTCGAAGATAATCCTGCAACATGAGACGTTGCAGCCACAGAGGGTCAGTACATTGAATGTACTGGCAAATTCACACCATAGAGAAAATGATGAACAATGGCTATCACTATATGCATATATGGCTGGTGGAAAAGCTCTATGGTTATAAGGTTTTTGCGTAAAGCCAATTTTTCCCTACTGCAAAGGAATACATTTTAATTAACTATCATGGTGGTTGTTGAACATTGAGAATGGTTGACAGCATTCTCAATCCCAATTAAGCATCATCATTAAAACCCAACAATATTCATTTAAAGTAACGTGATGAGATCAACAGGATAATCCAAGAACTAGATACTCAAGATGTCCATAACCGGGGACACGGCTAATCATGATTAGTTTATACACTCTGCAGAGGTTTGCGCACTTTTCCCCACAAGACTCGATCGCCTCCGTTTGGTTTCTCGCACTGCAGGGTGTTTGAGAAGACGGATGACCGAGACATAGTCTTTGAGAAGCGCTAGCACCTTGCATGTGGGTAGACCGGTACACCTACTTTCCCCTACATCTGCTAGTCTACCCGTAAGAGTTCACACGACTTAATCAACTATGCCAGAGCCCATAATGGCTTGTGGCTACACACGGAAGTTTCTAGTATGACTAATCTCATGATCCCTTTGAGCCTGGGTGGCGGTCCAAGAAAACAGGCAAGTCCTGGATTACCCAGGTGCCTAGACAGGCAATCCTAGAATAACCAGGTGCCTCAATCCACCCAGATGTGTGTTTAAGTTGCCACCTTAGATAAACCATTAATTAACAATCTCAAATCTGTCATGGATTTCACTCAAAACCCAATCCACGTCTACGATCATAGCATGGCAATGTAAGCATAACGTAATAGTAACTCCCAAGGGTTTGATAATAAACAGGTAATAGGTACTACCTCAACTACTTCCCATCCCACAATTTAATTAGATCCTAATCATGCAATGTTTGGGGTTTGATCTAATGCAAATAAAACTGGGTAGTAAGAGGTATGATCAAAGTGTGAACTTGCCTGCAATGTTGATGAAGATGATTCGCACTCAAAGCTCTTGATAGATCTACTCGTCACACTCCGGTCAATCTATCGTAAGCAAGCAATAGTAACCTCACATAAGCAATCACTCAAAAGATCAGAAAGAACGAAGAAGACGATTTGGAAAACATCAAAACCAAGCAAAATAACTCTTGCAACATAAAACTATTTCTAACAGTACCAAAATTATGTGCATTTGGCCTTATCAGAAGGGTTAGGTCAAGAGCTTCGATTTGCAAAAAGAATCAACTCAAACGGAGCTACCAAACTCAAGTTATGATCAAACAAAGTTTGAATTCAAATCTGATCTAATTCAAATTTTAAAATTTTCAAAAACATGTTTGAGTTGGTTTAATGGATAGAGGAGATCATAACGAAGAAGTGGGCGTTGGTTTCGTTGGATTTGGGCAAACGAGTAAAAAGTAATGATCGTTTGAAGTTTAGGGACTAATCTGTGAAGAAAGTATTCACATCTAGGTCCCTGGCCGAAAATAACAGAAAAAGAAAAAGACTAAAAGGCGAACGCTCGCTTATAAGGTCTAAACAGTGGACGTTCGCTGTTTAATAAAACCAGAAAAAACAGATCTAGTCTAGGTTTTTTTAAAAAAAACCGAACTTAAAGAAAAGAACCGGGGTCGGTTTATACCGGTTCGCGGTGGTTACTCCGGCGATCTCCGGCGAGGTGGCGCGGGGCTCCGGCGGCGGCTCCGGTGGCAACGGAAGCAGCGGCAGCGGGGAGGGGCGCGGGGCGATGCGGCGCGGGGCGGAGTGCGGCGCGGGCAGCTGCAGCGAGCGGCGGCGGCGCAGGCGGCGTCGGCGGCGAGAGGCGGCGCAGGCAGCGCGGCTGTGGCGGCGGCGCGCGAGATGCGGCGGCGGCGCGGGCAGAGAGGCAGCGGGGCAGGTGCGGGGAGAGACATAGGGGTCCGGCCTATTTATTGGAGGCGGAGCGCCTTGGGCAAGGGGCAGAGGTGCCCTGCCTCGGCACGAACGCCGAGGTCGGTGGCGGCAGTCGTGGCGGCGGCGATCTCCCACTCGGGTGGAGGGAGGCGGCTAGGCTGGGCCGGCCCAGTTGGTGAGGGGATTTTTTTTAAAATAAACACAGACAAAGAAAGAAAGGAAAACAAAATAAAATAAAATATTATATAGGCATATAATATATCAAAATTTTCAGAAAAAGATTTTCTACAACATGGACATTTTCCTAGCATTAAATAAAATACACACAAATTCTAATAATTCAAAGAGTGCTACTGGTCTATTAAAATCCAACAAAAATCATTTTAAAAAATACCAAAATGATTTCAAATTAATTTTTCTCCAATTTTCTGTTGTAGGGAATCATGTTACCCTAATTTCCATATATTTTATTTTTGGGGAAAAATAATTTGAATAAAACTCAAAAAAACTCCAAATTGAAAAATAAATTCAAAAGAACTTTGAATTTAATTCTTTGAAACTCCCAACTCATATTTCATATAATTTGAAGAAGTCATTTTATCTTCTCTCGTGAAAATCATTGAGTTGCTTAAAGTTTCTGAATTGGAAATATTTTCCAAATGAAATTCAAATATTTTCAAATACCCTTTCATTTAATTTAAATGGAAGAATTCATATCATCTTCTCTCGAGGGTTTTGTATTTGAAAAGGATTTGAATTCACGGAGATCAGAAAGCAAATATGAAAGTTTGGGAAAGTCCTTTTATTCCCTCTCATTTAACTTTCAAAAGTTTCGAATTCACTCACTTTCAGACAGTCAATCAAACAATAAGTCAAATCTATCTATTTATTATAACATTCCAAAATTTAGAATTTTGGGATGTTACATCATATCTCTCAATCCGGGCATTTTCTTGAAATATTAACTTCAACTCCTGGAACATCTCATATGCTCCATGACGTTCAAAACGTTGTTGAAGTCCCGGTTCTAAGCCGTAAAGCATGGCACACTAAACTATCGAGTAGTCATCAGCTTTGCTCTGCCAGACATTCTTAACATCGTCAGTAGCATCTGCAGCAGGCCTGGCACCCAGCGGTGCTTCCATGACGTAATTCTTCTGTGCAGCAATGAGGATAATCCTCAAGATACGGACCCAGTCCGTGTAATTGCTACCATCATCTTTCAACTTTCTTTCTCAAGGAACGCATTAAAATTCAACGGAACAACATCACGGGCCATCTATCTACAATAACATAGACAAGCAAAATACTATCAGGTACTAAGTTCATGATAAATTTAAGTTTAATTAATCATATTACTTAAGAACTCCCACTTAGATAGACATCCCTCTAATCATGTAAGTGATCACGTGATCCATATCAACTAAACCATGACCGATTATCACGTGAGATGGAGTAGTTTTCAATGGTGAACATCTCTATGTTGATCATATCTACTATATGATTCACGCTCGACCTTTCGGTCTCAGTGTTCTGAGGCCATATCTGCATATTCTAGGGTCGACAAGTTTAACCAGAGTATTCTGCGTGTGTAAAACTGTCTTACACCCATTGTAGATGAACGTTGAGCTTATCACAGCCGATTATCAAGTGGTGTCTCGGCACGACGAACTTTGGCAACGGTGCATACTCAGGGAGAACACTTTTATCTTGAAATTTAGTGAGAGATCATCTTATAATGCTACTGAGGGAGTCCTGTATTAGGGGGTGTCCGGATAGCTGGACTATAACCTTTGGCCAGACTCTTGGACTATGAAGATACAAGATTGAAGACTTCGTCCCGTGTCCGGATGGGACTTTCCTTGCCATGGAAGGCAAGCTTGGCAATACGAATATGTAGATCTCCTCCCATTGTAACCGACTCTGTGTAACCCTAGCCCTCTCCGGTGTCTATATAAACCGGAGGGTTTTAGTCCATAGGACGAAGAACAATCATACCATAGGCTAGCTTCTAGGGTTTAGCCTCTTTGATCTCGTGGTAGATCTACTCTTGTACTACCCATATCATCAATATTAATCAAGCAGGAGTAGGGTTTTACCTCCATCGAGAGGGCCCGAACCTGGGTAAAAACATTGTGTCCCTTGTCTCCTGTTACCATCTGGCCTGGATGCACAGTTCGGGACCCCCTACCCGAGATCCGCCGGTTTTTACACCGACATTGGTGCTTTCATTGAGATTTCCGCTGTGCCGTCGTCATCAGGAAGGATGCCTCATCCCATCTTTAAAGACGGCACTGTTTCTAAGGGAGCTTTGCCTGTCGGCCAAACTCTCCGGCTAGGTGGTTTTCTTATGACCACCTGTTCGGTCGCTGCGCCGACGATGACTTCTCGGGTCATCAAAAGCAATCTTCATGTCAACTCGGAACTCGCCGAGCAGTTAGATCCAATGGAGCTCTCTTCCCTAAACGAGCTCTTGGATCGCATCGCCGCCCTGGGAGTCGCTACAGACTACGATCAGATTGGGCCTAAACCCGATCTGAGAGAGATCAACTCTCCCCAGGTCACCCATCACGTTGCAGTGGTGGAGGAACAATGCGGAGACCCTTCATCTATCTTAAGGACTAGCTATGTCCGGATTCCCGATCCCTCCAAGACGGATACCCGCGGAAGGGAGGACGTCACTCAAGACCTGACCCTAGAGTCAGGCAGCGGGCTAGATTTAGTGGAAAACATCCAAGAATCCAAACTTCCGAGTTCGGAAACTCCTTGGCCCCTGAGTCTCAGATTGGGTGAAGTTTCGGATTCAATTCCACCCACCCACCCAAACATAAGCGATCTATCCCAAATTAGGCAAGAGCCCGAAGAAACAGTACACCATTACTGGGCCAGATTCCTCCTGGTCATGAACAGGATAGAGGACTGCCGCGAGGAAGACGCAATTTCATTCTTCTGCAATAATTGCACGAACAAGGGAATCCTCAACGCCATAAGTCGCCGTGAAATTACACGCTTCGCCGACTTGGCATCCATAGTACGAAAGTACTGTGCGATGGAAAGCGCCTGGAAAACCGAAATAAAATTTTGGGATAATCCGGCCCTGAATACAAACCCAGTCCGAAATAAAAGGGTGCATTATCGCCAGATACCCGGGTTAAACACCAAAAAGCAAAAACCCTCTACAGGGCATGGAACCGTACTGGAGGGATGGCTCAATGGACCCTGTAAAATTCACAGTGCAGAGGGCGCCACACCAACTCATAGCCTTAGAGCATGTTGGATACTCCGGCAGGTGGCCAAAAGTGGCGAAGATCTTCTAACTCCAGAAGCCATAGAGCACCAGCCCAGGGATACCAGTACGGTATTAACAGTCTTCGAGACTTTCGCATCAAATAATATGCGAAAACGAACACTCCGCAGCCTTGCCTAAGTCTACCACGTGGCAACAATAAACCCATGGAGTGACACGGCTATTACTTTTAATGCCAGTGACGAACCTAAAATCCGAACAGCCCGAGCACCAGCCGCATTGGTCCTCAGTCCAATAGTGGACGGCTTTCGACTCACCAAGGTACTCATGGACGGTGGCAGCGGATTGAACCTCATTTATGAGGAAACCCTTCAAAAAATGGAAATAGACTGGAACCGCATTGAGCGAAGCAGCACAACCTTTAGAGGAATAATCCCCAGTCGGGAAGCGCGCTGTACAGGAAAAATCACACTAGATGTGGTGTTCGGCATGCCGGATAATTACAGGTCCGAAGAGGTCACGTTCCAAGTGGCCCCGTTCAGTAGCGAATACCGCGCTCTATTAGGGCGGGAGGCGTTTACAATCTTCCAAGCCATACCCCATTACGGGTACACGAAGCTCAAAATGCCCGGGCCCAACGGAATCATCACTCTTGCTAGTGATCCGGACGTAGCACTCTGCGCCAAAAATAAGACAGCCGCACTGGCCCTCGAGGCACTATCCGCAGCCCTAGCCGCAACGGCATTCATCACACCATACGGCCCATTCTGCTTCAACACAATGCCCTTCGGGCTCAAAAACACCGGCGCAACATATCAGCGCATGATTCAGACATGTCTGGCAAACCAGATCGGCAAAACAATGGAGGCATACGTAGATGATGTGGTCGTCAAAACCAAGCATGTCGAATCTCTAGTAGACGACTTGAGGCTCACATTCGATAACCTCCGAACATACGACATCAAGCTCAACCTGGAAAAATGCGTTTTTGGCGTACCAGCGGGAAAGCTCTTGGGCTTCATTGTATCCGGTAGAGGAATTGAAGCAAATCCAGCCAAGATCCGAGCTCTGTCACAATTGGACATCCCAAAGGACCTCAAACAAATACAAAAATTGACCGGATGTGTGGCGGCTCTAAGCCGCTTTATCTCCCGCTTGGGAGAAAAGGCATTACCCCTTTATCGCCTCCTCCGGCGCACCAAACACTTCGGGTGGACGGATGCCGCCACGGCCGGACTCGACAAAATAAAAGCCATATTGGCAACAAACCCAGTCCTGGCCGCGCCAAACATTGGCAAACCAATGCTATTATACATTGCGGCAACTCATCAAGTTGTAAGCGCAGTGCTCGTCGTCGAACGAGAAACGGACGGACACAAATTCCCCCTTCAAAAGCCGGTTTACTATGTGTCCACTGTCCTTACTCCATGCAAGTCACGGTACCCGCATTATCAAAAGATAGCGTACGCGGTATTTATGGCATCCCGGAAGCCGCGACACTACTTTCAAGAGTGTTCGATAACGGTAGCTTCAGAAGTACCACTTAACGATATCATAAACAACCGCGACCCGACGGGCCGGATTGCCAAATGGGCCATTGAGCTCCTCCCGTTTGACATAACTTACAAGCCACGGCGAGATATTAAGTCGCAAGTTTTGGCCGACTTCGTCGCCGAATGGACGGAAGCCGAACTCCCTAAAGAGTACGGCACATATTCCAACTGGATCATGCACTTCGACGGCTCCAAAATGTTGGCTGGTCTAGGGGCTGGCGTCGTTTTGACGTCCCCAACAGGAGATACCGTTCAATACGTACTCCAGATAATGTATACGGACTCCAACAACGCAGCCGAATATGAGGCCCTTCTACATGGTCTCCGGATGGTAGTATCCATGGGCATTCAGCGCCTAGAGGTGCGCGGGGATTCAAACCTCGCAATATCCCAAATAAATGGAGACTTTGATGCCAAGGATCTGAAAATGGCAGCTTATCGCAACGCTGTCCTAAAAATGTCAGCTCGGTTCGAGGGGCTCGAATTTCACCATATAGCCCGGGAAAACAATCAGGCAGCAGATGTCCTGGCACGCATCGGTGCAAAACGCGATGCCGTCCCCCCCAACATCTTCTTGGAGAGGCTGTTCAAGCCATCCGTAGTATGGGAAGGGGAACCCGGAAATAACAGCCCGGACCCAACCGCACTACCCGACACCGAACATTCTAACATAATTGGAGGCTCTGCCAACGAAATAACATCTTCAACCCACATAATAATGGCAGTCATCGCCCCGTGGACAGAACCATTCCTAGCCTACCTAACTAGGCAGGAACTTCCTGAGGACCAAAACGAGGCACGCTGCATAGTGCGGCGATCTAAAGCCTATAAAGTCCATGAGGGAGAGCTTTATAAGAAAAGCACCACCGGAGTCATTCAAAGGTGCATCTCCGAAGAGGAAGGACGGAATCTTCTGGCGGAAATTCATGCTGGACTCGGCGGTGACCACGCTGCAGCTCGGGCCCTTGTAAGCAAGGCCTTCCGTACAGGCTTTTATTGGCCGATGGCCCGGGCAGACGCTCAGAACTTAATCCAACGTTGCATTGGTTGCCAGCTTTTTGCAAACCAAAGCCATATGCCACCCACCGCCGTCCATACTATCCCCATCACCTGGCCCTTCGTGGTCTGGGGGCTTGATATGGTTGGACCCCTTAAAGGAGGAACCCACAAGCAAAAATACTTACTAGTCATGGTGGATAAGTTCACCAAATGGATAGAAGCCAAGCCTGTTAAGACGGCCGAATCCGGACCGGTGATAGACTTCATATACGGGGTCGTACACCGTTATGGCGTCCCCCACAGCATCATCACTGATAATGACACAAACTTTACGGCCGACGAGGTAAAACTCTGGTGCAAAAACATGGGCATCAAGCTCGATTATGCTTTAGTCTATCACACACAAACTAACGGTCAGGTCGAGCTAGCAAATGGTCTTATCATGAGCGGCATCAAAGCCAGATTAGTGCGGTCCCTCAAGGAATCTAACACACATTGGGTAGAGGAGCTCGACTCCGTACTCTGGGGGCTGCGGACCACGCTGAATCGCACTATCGGATACACACCATTCTTTATGGTATACGACGCAGAGGCGGTTCTGCCCTGCGACATAATTCATGACTCACCTCGAGTGCGCATGTACGAAGAAAGAGAAGCCGAGCTCGATCGGCAGGACAGTTTGGACGCCTTGGAGGAGGAGTGTGACGTGGCAAAAGCCCGTTCCACATTCTATCAACAGCAGGCTCGAAGATACCAAAGCAGAGAAGTACAGGCCAAAACTTACAATGTTGGCGAGTTAGTTCTACGGCTGCCGGATAAGAAAAAGGACAAACTCAAGCCCAAATGGGAAGGTCCCTTCATCATTAACCAAGTCCTGACTGGTGGAGCGTACCGTCTGCGGGATGCATCGGATAATCGACTAGAGCCGAACACATGGAACGCAGCCCGACTCCAAAGATTCTACGCCTAACGCCGGACTCTGTGTTCATCTCCTTCCTCTGTCCATTTTTTATACACTATCTGTCTTATATTTTTCTCCTTCTCCCTTTCTTTTCTCTCATAGCCTTAGAGGCCCATTCGTGCCTTGTTTGCACGCAACTGATGTGCTATCCGCGCTCATTATACTAGGGCGCTTCTTTAACAGAAGCTTATTCATACGGGCTTTATGCCCAACACATGTGTTATCCTTCCACATGTACCCTTTATTCACCATTATATGCATCGATATGACTTAAGTTTTGGCCAAGCTGGGTTGCCTGGCTCTTGTATTTATGCCCTATGTTCCCGTTAATTTGGCTAGGGCATAAGGGGAGCACCTCTGCGATTGTCACTGCCGGGTCAGCCGGATGTGTACCTCAGACTGGGTGAAGCCGAAAGCTAGCGTTCTTAAGGGAATATTCGATCGGTGAACTAAAGATGATTTTTCACTTATTTACTTATGCGCCCCCAGATGTTTTTTCTGCGTCTCTTCTCGCAGTCCGGACATGCACTTTAGGGCATGCCTCCTAGGGAAAGGAACCCCTAACAGAACTATTCTCCCTGGAAGATGTTTCTTACTAACCATGTAATATAACATAACTAGTTGGGCACTTGTCTGTTCAATCACTAATGAACCCTACGCCTGGTCTCCATGCATGCCCCGGTTCTTACATAACCGAGAGGGTATACGGATACACTCCGGACCGTCGGGTCCCGAGGTTGAAGCGAAAAGGTCCACCACGACAAACAATCTACAATCCGGCTAGAAGGCATTATACATGTCACTTTAAATTACATAGTCAATTTGACTGGTTGAATTCCTCTTCAATACCATCCAATAGGCTGTCTAGTCTACAGTCCTGTTGGGAATATTTTGCGGCCAATTCTACTTGGCCGTACACTAAGCTCACAGGGATCTCCTCCCCATAGGGCCCCACAGGTCCGACCTCGGCCATGTGGTTTGGGTCAGCCTTCGTGTACCGCATCTTCACCATGGCCCAGGCTTCCCTGGCACCTTGACGGCAGGCCGATATCTTCCATAATCGGAAGCGCCGCCACGCTCCCTTCAGCTTCTCCACAAGATCTCCAAGTCCTTCGGGCACGGAGACGGATGGCCACAAGGCCTGGGCGACGCCTTGCATCACCTGCCGAACTCGTTCGTGCAGTTGTGAGAGCTCGGGAAGAAGGTCACCCGTAGAACCGGGCATTTCCTTTGCAGGACGACCTGTTAGCATACCTACAGACATAACTATGTCAGCCAACTTCCTCGCCAAACTCTTTTTCAAAGTTCGTTCAAGCACTTACTAAATATGCCGCGTCGAAGCCACCGATTCTCCTTAATGGAGTCCGACAGTTGGGCACGAACATCCTTTAGTTCCAGCCCAGCTTGGTGTTGGCATCTAGGAGACCATTCTTCTCCTGCCTCACCCTCGTAAGCACGCTCTCACCGGCCTTCATCTGGCATAGGAGCTGTTGCTTATCTGGATTTAATCCAGCGCCATCTGCAATTTTATCGTCAGATCTGCATATACGCCACACTTTATATGATACTTATCATTTGAAGGATATATTACCAGAGGGGGTCTCTTTGGGCTCCCCTGCTGCGGCCAGTGCGGCCTAAAGTTGGGCTTTGCACTCTTCCAGCTCCTGGGATAGTTGGGTATTCTTTTCTGTAAGAACCTGCATAATAAATGATCCTTAAATTAGTTATTCTAACTGTTTCAAGTCTCAGGGGCTACTGATATATATAATCACCAAATTTTCTCACCCGTATGTCTTTTACATACTGCTCTGTGGCTCTGGCTAGACCATTTTGGGTGGCACGGAGGTACGCATCTCCCGAGTTGAAGGCATCCAATGCCTCTTGGGAGAAATAAGCGTCACGAAGAACAGTCCGGCGACGCCTGTGGTTCATGACACTTTCCACCTCGGAATTGGTGGCAGACAGTCTGTCCGCATCCTCTGTTGGAGGAGCGCCCGGCGCACGCCTCGTATTCGTGCCCGCCTCCGAATCCGGCCTTGGAACCTGGCTGGTGGAGGCGCGATTAGTAGCCTCTCCGGATATAGTCCGGCGAGCGCTCTTTTTCCTAAAAAGAAGGAATGGGCGTTAGTATGCCTCTGAGAATAATGTCTTGGAATAAAGATGGCGCGTTGTACCGCTGTGCCGGTGTCTCAATCCGGACTGTGTGTCTTTTCAGCCTGCCTGGCCTCGCGACCCCTTGTTGGCTAGTCGCCGTAGGCTTGTCCTTCCGCCTCGAGGACCTCCCCTGCAAAAAACGGTTGTTATACGGTAATCAAAAACACGCAAGGACAGATCCCTTTTCAAAGTACTGGGACTTCGGTCTCAGTTACCTGTGAGGCTGGAAGTAGCCCAAGGTAATCGGTCGTAATGGCCACCAAGGCGTTGTCATTGCTCAATTGGTAAAATACCCCATCGATCAGCTCCACAGATATGTCCGGATCCTCTTGGGAGGCCGGGTCAAGGGACCGTTCCGGGTCCTCGGGTTGTGGAGGAGGGCTGTTTATCTCCCTTACAGCCTGGCGCAGCTCCTGCTTTGAAATCGCTAGACTGAATACTTAACTATGGGAATATGAAATGGATGGGCGAGAAAAAGTGTCCGCTTACCCAGCTCGGAGGATTGTACATAGAAAACCCACCCTGCGGGTTGACGCGGAGGAATTCCTCCTCTTCTCCCTTGTACAAAGTGGATAAGATCTTTATTAGAGCAGCAACCGATTCCGGCCCTTTACGGCCGTAGCAGGTGGCGTCATCCTCCTCGTTGAAATCCCACATGGGGTGGCCTCTATACTAAAGTGGCTGTACCCCCCGCATAATACATGTGGCCATGACCTCGATCATGGTCAATCCGGATCGAGCTAACAAACTTATCTGGCTCATCAGGTAAAGAACATCCCTGTCATCTTCCTCCTGGGGGCTCCGTGGACGCCAGCTCCGGCGCTTCTTCAAAGGAGCGTTGTCGAACTCAGGGAGGCCGATTCGAATAGGGTCCGGGAGGGGGACGTCTTCTATATAAAACCATTCTGAAGGCCAGTATTCGGACGTCTTCTTTAGGGTTCCGGATAGATATCCGGTCCCAGCAATACGCCACACTTCGGCTCCGCCCACTTGATATATTGACCCCTCCTGAGAACGGGGCACAAGGCAGAACAGCTTCTTCCACAGCGCGAAATGAGCCTCATAGCCCAAAAACAGCTTGCAAAGGGCTACGAAGCCCGCGATATGCAATATGGAGGCAGGCGTAAGGTTTTGCAACTGGAGGCCGTAGAACTCCAGTAGCCCCCGGAGAAACGGATGAATTGGAAATCTGAGCCCTCTTACCAAATGAGGGACAAGGCATACCTGCTCTCCCTTGGAGGGATTGGGAAGGCTCTCCGCTTGCTCTCCGCCATTATAGGTGGCGAGCCCGGCTCGAACCGGGACCATGTATGCTGGGGGAAGAAATCCCTTGGTTTGAAGCATCACTAATTTGTTGTGCGGGACGGAACATCTCTCCCAATCTCCAGGCTTGGGGCTAGGGGAGCGAGAGGAGGAGCTGCGTCGACCGGCCATGATGGAATGGATCTCTGTCGGATGTGCTCCGATGAAGGCTCGCCAAGGGAGGATGGTGTGATTTGGATCTGAATCCTCGTCTCTTTAATAGGCAGCTCATTCACACAGCTAGGGGGGTAAATGTAAAAACACCCTAGCTCTTCACATTCGCTCGACACGTGGAAAGTGGCCATTATTGGGCGTGGAAGCCAAGGAGCGCAACCTTCACAAGAAGCCGGTCACTATTTAAACAGGTACACGGAATTGGGAGAGGAACCCGCCTTGCAATGCCGAAGACAATCTGCGCGCCGGACTCGTCGTCATTGAAGCCTGGTTCGGGGGCTACTGAGGGAGTCCTGGATTAGGGGGTGTCCGGATAGCCAGACTATAACCTTTGGCCGGACTCTTGGACTATGAAGATACAAGATTGAAGACTTCGTCCCATGTCCGGATGGGACTTTCCTTGGCGTGGAAGGCAAGCTTGGCAATACGGATATGTAGATCTTCTCCCATTGTAACCGACTCTGTGTAACCCTAGCCCTCTACGGTGTCTATATAAACCGGAGGGTTTTAGTCCATAGGACGAAGAACAATCATACCATAGGCTAGCTTCTAGGGTTTAGCCTCTTTGATCTCGTGGTAGATCTACTCTTGTACTACCCATATCATCAATATTAATCAAGCAGGAGTAGGGTTTTACCTCCATCGAGAGGGCCCGAACCTGGGTAAAAACATTTGTGTCCCTTGTCTCCTGTTACCATCCGGCCTAGACGCACAGTTCGGGACCCCCTATTCGAGATCTGCCGGTTTTGACACCGACAGCTACCGTCAAACAAAGCCAAATAAGATGCATAAAGGATAAACATCACATGCAATCAATATAAGTGATATGATATGGCCATCATCATCTTGTGCCTTTGATATCCATCTCCAAAGCACCGTCATGATCACCATCGTCACCGGCGCGACACCTTGATCTCCATCGTAGCGTCATTGTCATCTCGCCATCTATTGCTTCTACGACTATCGCTACCGCTTACTGATAAAGTAAAGCAATTACAGGGCGATTGCATTGCATACAATAAAGCGACAACCATATGGCTCCTGCCAGTTGCCGATAACTCCGTTACAAAACATTATCATCTCATACAATAAATATAGCACCATCAGAACATGCCCTGCAAAAACAAGTTAGATGTCCTCTACTTTGTTGTTGCAAGTTTTACGTGGCTGCTACGGGCTGAGCAAGAACCGTTCTTACCTACACATCAAAACCACAATGATAGTTCATCAAGTTAGTGATGTTTTAACCTTCTCAAGGACCGGGCGTAGCCACACTTGGTTCAACTAAAGTTGGAGAAACTGACACCCGCCAGCCACCTGTGTACAAAGCACATCAGTAGAACCAGTCTCGCGTAAGCGTACGCGTAATGTCGGTCCGGGCCGCTTCATCCAACAATACTGCCGAACCAAAGTATGACATGCTGGTAAGCAGTATGACTTGTATCACCCACAACTCACTTGTGTTCTACTTGTGCATATAATATCTACGCATAAACCTGGCTCGGATGCCACCGTTGGGGAACGTAGTAATTTCAAAAAAATTCCTACGCACACGCAAGATCATGGTGATGCATAGCAACGAGAGGGGAGATTATGTCTACGTACCCTCATAGACCAAAAGCGGAAGCGTTTATCAACGCGGTTGATGTAGTCGTACACCTTCATGATCCGTCCCGATCAAGTACCGAACATACGACACCTCCGCATTCAGCACATGTTCAGCTCAATGACGTCCTCGCCTTCTTGATCTTGCAAGAGGGGTGAAGTAGTATATGAGTTCCGGCAGCACGACTACGTGGTGATGGTGTTGGTGAAGAACAATCTCCGCAGGGCTTCGCCTAAGCACTACGAAAACTATTACGGAGGATAAACTAGAGGGGACGGGGTTGCCGGCACACGGCTTGGTGTTTCTTGATGTGTCTTGGGTGCTAGCCCTACCCCTATATTTATATGTTAAGCCTTGGGGTTGAAACTTGGAGTAAAAGCCTACACAAAGTCAGTTTCACCCAAAAGCCAAGAGTCCTTCTCGGACTCCAGGGCGAGACGCCAGGGTTCCTGGCGTCTGGATCCAGACGCTAGGGACCCTGGCGTCTGGCCCCTGGACTCCGCAAAACTTCCTTTTGCGCTTTCCAAAAACCTTGTGGGCTTTCCCCTTTGGCCCAAATAAAGTGTTCTCATACCCAAACATTTCGTGAAACATCCGGAACTCCTTCCGGAGACCAAACACTATTATCTCATATATCAAACTTTATCTCCGGACCATTCCAGAGTTCCTCGCCATGTCCGTGATCTTATCCGGAACTCCGAACAACATTCGGTTACCAACATACATAACTCATAAACACTATATCGTCAATGAACGTTAAGCGTGCGGACCCTATGGGTTCGAGAACTATGTAGACATGACCGAGATACTTCTCTGGTCAATAACCAATAGCGGAACCTGGATGCCCATATTGGCTCCTACATATTCTACGAATATCTTTATCGGTCGAACCGCATAACAATATACGTTGTTCCCTTTGTCATTAGTATGTTACTTGCCCGAGATTCGATCATCGGTATCTCAATACCTAGTTCAATCTCGTTACCGGCAAGTCTCTTTACTCGTTCTATAATGCATCATCCCGTAACTAACTCATTAGTCACATTGCTTGCAAGGCTTGTAGTGATGTGCATTACCGAGAGGGCCCAAAGATACCTCTCCGACAATCGGAGTGAAAAATCCTAATCTCGATCTATTCCAACTCAACGAGTACCATCGGAGACACCTGTAGAGCACCTTTATAATCACCCAGTTACGTTGTGATGTTTGGTAGCACACAAAGTGTTCCTCCGGTAATCGGGAGTTGCATAATCTCATAGTCATAGGAACATGTATAAGTCATGAAGAAAGCAATAGCAGTAAACTAAAACGATCAAGTGCTAAGCTAATGGAATGGGTCAAGTCAATCACATCATTCTCCTAATGATGTGACCCCGTTTATCAAATGACAACTCATGTCTATGGTTAGGAAACATAACCATCTTTGATCAACGAGCTAGTCAAGTAGAGGCATACTAGTGACACTATGTTTGTTTATGTATTCACACATGTATTATGTTTCCGGTTAATACAATTCTAGCATGAATAATAAACATTTATCATGATATGAGGAAATAAATAATAACTTTATTATTGCCTCTGGGGCATATTTCCTTCACAGCTACTATTGTGTAGTGTTGTCGCGTGCTACCTCTTGAGCACTGCGTTGGTTTTCCCTTGAAGAGGAAAGGGTGACGCAGTGAAGCAGTGTAAGTATTTCCCTTAGTTTTTGAGAACCAAGGTATCAATCCAGTAGGAGAACGCGCGCGAGTCACCTCGTACCTACACACAGAAATAATAACCTCGCAACCAACGCGATAAAGGGGTTGTCAATCCCTTCACAGCCACTTGCAAGAGTGAGATCTGATAGAGATAATAATAATAAGATAAATATTTTGGTATTTTTATGATATAGATTGAAAGTAAAGATTGCAAAATAAAGTAGATGGAAACTTATATGATGGAGAATAGACCCGGGGGCCATAGGTTTCACTAGTGGCTTCTCTCAAGATAGCATAAGTATTACGGTGGGTGAACAAATTACTGTCGAGCAATTGATAGAAAAGCGAATAATTATGAGAATATCTAGGCATGATCATGTATATAGGCATCACGTCCGTGACAAGTAGACCGAAACGATTCTGCATCTACTACTATTACTCCACAAATCGACCGCTATCCAGCATGCATCTAGAGTATTAAGTTCATAAGAACAAAGTAACGCCTTAAGCAAGATGACATGATGTAGAGGGATAAACTCATGAAATATGATGTGAACCCCATCTTGTTATCCTCGATGGCAACAATACAATATGTGTCGTTTCCCTTTCTGTCACTGGGATCGAGCACCGCAAGATTGAAGCCAAAGCTAAGCACTTCTCCCATTGCAAGAAAGATCAATCTACACTACAAAAAAGACACATCCGTGACATTTTGGGCCGAACGAAATTTTTTCTGTCATACTTATGACACTTCTATGACGATAATTGTGACAAAACCCGGTATCATCATAGATGTGGTGGGGTCCTACTTCCATGACAAAAAATCATGACAGAAAATGGGCTTTTCATCCTGGGCGGGCCGGAGACGCAGCTGCATGATATTCTTTGGGCCGTCCATGATGGAAAAAACTATTGTAGAAGTGAGGGCGAGGAAAATATCAGGGTGTTCCCGGTTAGGGTGGGTGGTCGAGGCCGAGCAATGCGCGTTTCTCTCGTACACGCACGCGAGGCGTTGGGCTCTAACTGAACCCGAGCGAACGTTGGGCTCTAACTGAACCCGAGCGATTGCACTGGAGGCTACGCATTACTGAACCCGAGCGATCGATCGATGGCTGTTAACTGAACCTGATCGAGTGATTCCTTCGCTACTGCTGTTAACTGAAGCCGATCGATGCTGCCTCTGTATGAATAGTGATTATTGCTGGGAGGGTTTGGATGAACAGTTCCCGGTGGGGGTGGATGAACAGGACCCTGTGGTGTTGCCTCTGGATGAACAGGACCCCGATCGATCGAGCCGGTTGGGGCTGGATGAATAGGACCCCGTGGAGGGCAGGATGAACAGGACCACCCCGTGGAGGCCTGGATGAACAGTAGACGGTGGAGGGCTGGATGAACAGTAGCTCGTGGAGCGGTGGTTGAACAGGAGCCCGTGGAGAGGGCTGGTTGAATAGTAGCCGGTGGAGTAGCGCGCGGTGGAGGCTGGATGAACAAGAGCCCGTGGATGAACAGTCGCAGGTGGAGGCTGGAGGAGGTCGACAGTGGATGAACAGTAGCCCGTGGAGGCTGGAGGGGCTCGACAGTGGAGATGAACAATATCCCGTGGAGTCCCGTTTTGCGGTACGCCACACCCCTCCCGATGAGCAGGACCCTCGTTTCGATCGTAGCGCTCCAACACAAGTCCGTTTCCTCCGTTTTAAGGTACGCCACACCCTCTTGATCAACAGGACCCCCGTTTCGACCGTAGGAGGTCTGTTTCCTCCGTTTCACGGTATGCCAGACCCCTCCCGATGAACAGGATCCCGTTTCGAACATGTCCGGTCGAACAGAAGGCCGTTTCCTCCGTTCTGCGGTACGCCAGGCCTCGTTTCCATCGGCTGTTCCGTCCAAGCCCTCCCGATGAACACGACGACGCATTCTGTTCCGACCCAGCCGGCTGGCTCCCCATGAACACGACGACGACGCTGTTTCTCCGTTCCGACCCAGCCATGTACACGAGCCCTGGCCATACGTATGCGCGAGTAGGCGTTCGAGACCCTGCCCGTATGTACGTACGTGGCCGTATTTTCTTTCTTGCACACTGGCCGCTGTACGTACGTGTACATGCTATGTGCGCGCCTCTACTACGGCATGTGCGTGCCTCTACATCGACCAGTATGTACGTACACGTTCATGACCAGAATGACAATTCTACGTACGCTTCGACCAGGTGGGTCCCGACTGTCAGACACTCCTTGCATGCGAAGATGTAGCTGGTGGGTCCCAACAGTCAGGGGGGCGAATCATTTTTTTTGCCCGAACGCACTTCCTTGCGTGCGAAGATGTAGCTGGTGGGTCCCAGCAGTCAGGGGAAACATTATTTTTGCGAAATACGGTGGCCCGTCCGGTGGGTCCCCACTGTCAGGTGGAGGAATAATTATTTTGCGCGTAATAAGGAGGCACTTCCTTGCTGCGGCCGTGGACCCAGCTGTCAGCCTCTCCACGTACAGTACTCTTCCGATGGAAGTCGTTCCTTGACCACGTTGACCACACCGCATCGAGAGCACCAGGGCGGTGGACGACGACGCAGCCTAGGAAGGGGACAACGCAGAGCCGGGGAAGACGCGGCAGTGGAAGCCCATGCGGAGAGGAGTACAAGGGTTCACTGGTTCGACTACGGTGTGAGGCTGCCGTCATCGCAGGGCCTGGCTAGCGGTCGGAATAGTAGGGGTGGTGAGGCCTCCGCGGCAGCACAGCCGGCCACGGGAGGCAGGAGCATGCGGCACGACCGGCGCTGCTTTGGGCGGCTGGAGCAAGAAGACCAGAGGTTGAAGAAGAACTACGGCCGTTGGATGGACATCGTACGGTCGCTGGAGTTAGAATCGTTCATATTGACTAAGTTGACAAAGCACTCCGTCCACGTCAACTTAGTAGGCCCACAAGTCAGCCACCCACCATGGTGGGCCCCAACTAGCAGGGAGAGTATTCATTTTTTTTGTGCGTAATAAGGCGGCACTTCCGGTGGATCTGAGCTGACAGCGGGGGGAACGTTTTTTTCGTGAAATACGGTGGCCCGTCCGGTGGGTCCCAGCAGTTAGGGGGAAACGTTTTTTCACCAAATACGGTGGCCCGTCCGGTGGGTCCCTGCTGCCAGGTGGAGGAATAATTATTTTCCGCGTAATAAGGAGGCACTTCCTTGCGGCTGCCATGGACCCAGTTGTCAGCCTCTCCACGTACAGTACTCTTCCGATGGAAGTCGTTCCTTGACCACGTTGACGACGCCGCGTCGAGAGCACCATGGTGGTGGACGACGGTGAGGCCTAGGAAGGGGATGGCGCGGAGCCGGGGAAGACGCGGCAGTGGATGCCCACACGTAGAGGAGTATAAGGGTTCACTGGTTCGCTGTGGTGTGAGGCTGCCGTCACTGCAGAATAACAGGGGGTGTGGATGAGTAGAGGGATGGCCTGTCCACTGTGGGAGTAGTAGGGGGCGGTGACGCCTCCGCCGCATCGTAGCCGGCCATGGGTGGTAGGAGCACGAGGCACGACCGACGCTGGTTTGGGTGACTGGAGCAAGAAGACCAGAGATTAAAGAATCACTACGGCCGTTGGATGGACTTCGTATGGTCACTGGAGCTAGAATCGTGTATATTGACCAAGTTGACAAAGCCCTCCATCCCCGTCAACTTAGTAGGCTCACAAGTCATCCTCCCACTATACTGGGTCCCAGCTAGCAGGGGGAGTATTCATTTTTTTCTGCATAATAAGGACCCACTTCCTTGCGTGCGAAGATATAGCTGGTGGGTCCGAGTTGTCAGCGGCGGTAATGTTTTTTTCATGAAATACAGAGGCCCTTCTGGTGGGTCCCAGATGTCAGGTGGAGGAATCATTATTTTGTGCGTAATAAGGAGGCATTTCCTTGCGTGCGGCCGTGGACCCAGCTGTCAGCCTCTCCACGTACTGTCCACTTCAGATGCAAGTCGGTCATTGACCACGTTGACCAGGCCACGCCGAGAGCACCAGGGTGGTGGACGACGGCGAGGCCTAGGAAGGGAATGACACGTAGGCAGGGAAGACTCGATAGTTGTTTCCCACGCGGAGGGGAGTACGACTGTATGAGGGTTTACTGGTTATTCTACCATCGCCAGAGAATAACAGCAGGTGTGGGTGAGTAGAGGGATGGCTAGGCCAACGATGGGAGTACGGTGGGGCGGTGAGACCTGCGCGGCAGCACAGCCGGCCGCGGGGAGGAGGGAGCAGGCAGTCCCACCAGCGCTTGTTTGAGCAGCTGGAGCAGGAAGAGCAGAGATTGAAGAAGCACGACGACCGTTGGATGGGCATCCAACAGTCACTGCTTGTGCGTCAATCCTTTTTTAGGAAAGCCTCAAATCTGTGAAAAACAACATACAACCCATCTGCCATTGTTTCTAATAATTTACAGCCCATTTGCTAATTCTTAAGGTTTTTTGGAGCCCATATTCTTTTTGTTAGTATTATAGCCCATATTGTGGCCACAGTTAAAAAATTATATGAAATTTTGCATATTTTGGTGCGGTCCGAAATGTTTTTAATCCCGAAATTTCGAGTCACATTCAAACTGATTTTAAAAATAAATGTATATCATTATAAAATCCAACAAGTTGTCCATGCATAAAAATTAATGCAATTTAAAATCTCAAAATGAAAAAAAAAGAAATTTGAAACTAATGGCCGGTTTGATGTGTTTTAAAAATGTACAGCCCATTCTCATTACTGATAGGCCATTTTCTCGTCCAGCCAAATGAAGCTCTCCTCGTCTTGAAAGTTTTGCAGCCCAACAGGCCTGACAAAGCGACTTACTTGGCAAATCACAAAAAAACTGGGCTAGCCATTTTCAGAAAGAAAAAAAACTATTGGGATGGTCTGTGGTAAACATAAAAGAGAAGGTTGTCTAGACATGCGAGAGTGCCCTACACAGCCCAATTGACACCCTGCTTCTGTCTCAATTTTTTTTAGATAAATGCCACTCCAGTTATGGCGATTCATAAAAATGCCATCACAATTTCCAAACTTTGAAAAATGCCACTGCAATTTTTGCAAACTTTGGAAAACGCCACTGCAGTTTGCAAACTTTGAAAAACGCCAATCCAGACTTCGAAAAATGCCACTGGAAATGGCATGAAATGGCATTTTTCAAAGTTTGGAAATTGCAGTGGCATTTATCAGAAACACCAGATTTGGAGTGGCATTTATCAAATTAACCCAAAAAAAATAACTGGGCGAGCTGCTGGGTCCCTGGTGTCAGCCGCTCATTGTGCAATTCTCTCGTTTATTGACTATGTTGACAATGGCATGGGACCCAGATGTCAGAAATCCATTAGGAGGAGCCATTTTTTATTGGCTTGAAATAAGGAGGCACTTGCTTGCATATTGTCATGACCTTGGCGGGTCCCTACTGTCATCCTCTCCACTTACAATCATCTCCTGATTGTGTATTGGTAGGCTCACAAGTCAGCCTCTAAACCCGTGGAGGACAAATACAACCCATTTAAAAAAATAACAACCCATTCCATACGTTCAAATGGAAAGTTCAACATTCAGAACAAAGTAACAAGTCTGATCCACATATAGAGTACCGAACTTCCACATTGACAACCATCATAGCCAAGTTAACTGTCTACTCCCACTAATACTCTAGTAGCGTACAAGTACTAACTTACTTTTAGCTAACTAGACAATGCCGGCCGCCATCTACGGTACACGCTAAACGCTAGCATCGGCGTTCTCCGCCTCGCCTCAGACTTGACAGAGGTGCGATAGGGCGCGTTGCTCACGCGCGTTGGCCCTTTCCATGCCAGCGTGGTCCACCGAAGCTTCGGCTTCTAAGCGGGAAACCCACTTGACGAGCCGCTAGTAAAAATTGGCGTCGCGAATGCATGCGTGCCCGACAGCCTCTAGGGCTATTTGCCGGGCACCAGCCTCCACATAGTCAGCCCAGTTGCGGGCGCTCTGCTCGCGACTCAGAGCGTCGGTGCGCTGCTGCTCCATTTCCCACCGGCGGCGCAAATCGGCGATACACTGCTCCTCCGCCAAGCGGTCGCGCTCCAACAACTCCTGCTCCTCCGCCAGGTGGTCGCGCTCCAACAAGTCCTCGATCTCCGCATTGCCATCTAAAGACCGATAGAATGCCTCCTCCCTCCGTATGCCTTCCGGTGAAAAACCAAACACTAGTTCCGGCGGCGACCGCCTCCGGCGTCGCCTATCGCGGACGGGCAGGGGCATGGCGGACGTGGCGAGAGCAAGGATAAGTGGCGAGCGACGTCAGGCCGATGGGGGCTTATGAGGATAGGGCGAGTTGGGTCACGGTGCCACCATAGAAGGCCGGGAAACAATACTTATAGGCGGAAGGTAGTGCGACGGTCATCGGAATTCAATGCATAATTAAGCAGGCATGGCTTAGCGCACCAGCTTACCGTGGAAAACTAGAGAAACTGAAATTCTGACTATGTTGTCCTATCCCATCCGTGCTGGGTCACACGCCAGCAGGACGGTCAAATGAGTGCACTTGAATCATCTCCCTCCTTGTCAATAATGATTCCACGGATTTAAAAGGCCTGCAACAATTAAAGCGCATCTTTTTCGCATCAGTTAGCTGCCTTAATTACGGCCGGCTGCATGCAGGCACTCAAAATCGCTCACAGCCAGTACGCGGAGCAGCATGCAACGAGTCGCAGCCGAGGGCATTAGTTGATGAAGTTTAGCTGGGAGATAAGGCATTCATGAACGTTTTCGCTGGCAGTTTCTTCAGATTCGCATGGCATTTTCTTCAGAGCAGCTTGTCAGTTTCTTTAGAGGTAGGCATTTTTATTCAAAAAACTGCCACTTCGGATCTTGCGTCGCAACTAAAACTGCCAGGAGCGCATTAGTAGGCTAGCTAGTGATCGATCAGTAACTTGTAAACACTGAGCGAACAGATATAAGGAACTGTTAATGCATCTCAATGATTCACAGATCATATACAAATATGTAGCTCCAAAAGCAAAGATCAGCCACAACTAAAACCAACTAGTACGATTCCCATACATAAGATCAACATGTTAATGCATCTCAATGATTCACAGATCATATACAAATATGTAGCTCCAAAAGCAAAGATCTAGAAAAAACATATGTTCTTCCTACTAACATGGATGCTTCTCTTGGCCAACATTCAGTACAGACTGAAAGACAAATTTGTTTGTGAAGTCTACAATTCCTCTTGCAAACATAAGTGGTTTCACCAACAGCTGGAACCATGAGAATGAACCAGACATGATGGAGGAACATCCACTACAATATGATTTGGTCTTCTCTCGATCACACGGCAAGACTATTTTCGAAATACTAACTTTAACTTAGGA
The DNA here is from genome assembly GCF_003073215.2 of Triticum urartu. NCBI lineage: Eukaryota > Viridiplantae > Streptophyta > Magnoliopsida > Poales > Poaceae > Triticum > Triticum urartu. The sequence continues at coordinate 403,621,139 of NC_053022.1, read as the reverse complement.
AAAATGATGCCCATTGTATAATTAGACCAAAGCAATGGAGCACCTAGTGTTGGCCAATAAATAGTACAGTACTACTTTTCTGCAGTCCATGAAGTGACTATCCAATCTTTCTGTGTCTATTTTCAAATGGCACTGCATGCAGTGACTATACTATTCTCTTGTGCAGTTCAACCAAAATTGCGGTCACTTTGTGTGTTTGCCAAATAGCAACGAGTAGACATACCTGTCTGCACAAATATCAAGCAGCTAGTAAACATATACCCCACCTTGTATTTTCGGTTTAAACATGTCTCTTCCGCTTAGCATCTGTCATGTTTTGCACTGGACAATTTGATACAGTCATGTTTTGCCCTGGACAATTTCATACTGAATTGATTTGCTTGTTCAGAGCAGAAATATAGCACCTATTCTTCATCAGACCAAGGATATCCATATTCGCAGTGATGGAAGAGGTGAAATCAATACAACCGAAATTGAGCATCCAATCATTGAATCCCGTCCTGCACCTCCAATGTAGGTCCACCCTGCCAATAAATTCACATGCAAACCACTAGTATTACTATCTAATGACAGTACAAAAAGAGTAGCAAGATAGTAGCAAACCATGTACCTTCTTAATGAACAGCTCATAGTGCCACCAATTGGATATAAAGGTTTGGAAGAAAACATGCTCCTAATGTTGAACCAGTTGGACTTTTTGTGCAGTTCCACTAAAATCGAGCATCCTTGTTTGCATAGATATTGAAAGTGCGATTACTATAAAAGTGTCACTAGTTGAAGCATAGACTCACAAATATAAGCATTCCAATTTCTTAATGGGAAAAGGTAGCAAGACTGTTTCTAACCACCTGTTTGAAGGAATAAATAAGGCAACAACGGCTGATGTCAGAAAGGCGTATATAGTTCTTTTTGAAAGAATGATCGATTACTGGCCTTTCCTCTTCTTTTAAGCATATTTTGTGCAGTTCAACAAAAATAAAATGCCATCACCGCCTTGACAATTCAGTGACACTGTACAAAAGGAAATGACTTAACATTACATCATGATGTCAGGTATGTAGTCGATAGGCATTAGAGACAAACTTACTGACCTCCTCTGATAACATAATGAATATTATTTTTAACAAAGGTGTGACTAGCTTTACCGGGATAATTTGAGTGAACTCTACCCCCTCTGTTCCTTAATATAAGATGTTTTCGTGGTTCAGTTTAAAGTACCCAAACGTCTAGTATTTAGAAAAACATGTAGTAGTTTTCTTGAGAACATATCTGGGAAAGCTTGCCACACTTTATTTATGTCCATATGCTAATGCAACACCATTCGAAATTTCGAATACTACAAATATACACTAATCCAGTGGGTAGTGCAATAGTAGAGTAGTTATTTTATTATAGGGTACAATACAATGGTTTTACTGAACATATTTCAATAAACTCTGGCACTGGAAGATTTCTATAAGAATTAACAATACAAAATGTAAAGGTAACACGTTTCAGCATTGGTATACTAGCTGTGCATGAGCATTAAACCAAATACAAAAGTCTAAAGGTAACTAGCATTATTAACTAATGACGGTATAAAAACATTGCAAACCATGTACCTCCAAGGTAAATATCATTTCGAACTTGGGGGGGGCCTTAAAAATTGCTATCCCAACCTTGATAATCGATCAAATATAAAAACTTGATCGAACGAATCAAGAGAACAGCCAGAGGAGGAGGTGCCCACTCTTGACCTTTCCTCTTATCTTCATAATGTTTTGTGCAGTTTAACCAAAATAAAATGACATCAACACCTTGGCATTTTGGTGACACTGTACAAAAAAATTAACTTATCTCATGAAAGTGAGGTATGTAATCTATAAGCATTAACAATGAAAAAATCTTAAGGTAGTAACAAGTTTCATCGTTCATATACTGGCTGTGCAACAGCATTAGAATGCCTTAGCTGAAAAATCTATAATACATCCACAATGAATAGCTAACCCTGAAATAATCCAGTGCCATTGCTTAAATTTATCAGTGGCATTAGACTGAGTGCGGCATTAGTTAAATGTGGCATCACTTTAGCAGTAGCATTGCTTGACTTGACTGCTAGCGTTATGCTAACAACAAAAAAGTGACAATAAGAGCATGGGAGGCCCATTCGGACAGTGGGCGCACCAGTACGATGTACCTCCACGGACACATAGAGTGGTGAGGGAGGTATGGTTGCACAGAGCAACAAATATCCAGGCAGCATATGTGGATTACGTCCCACTTTTGTTATGTTTAGCCACCTTTTTCCTATGTGAGGACAACAAACCGATCGACCTGGTCATTCTCTATTGCGTTGTCATGCCTTTCTACCCTTCTTCAACCAAGAGACAAGAGACTCATTCCTTAGCTACTGATTTTCCCCTTTTCAACCTAGATGCAGGTTCGATGCCTACTCTCTTGGACAGTACAGTCTCCCTTCCTTTCCTTATTCAACCCAGACATGGATTAGTCTGCATGAAGTAGGGTTTCCTTTAATAGTGCAAATTAAGGTTTTTGTCTGCGTGACCAGCAGAGCAGAGCATAGCAAATTGGGAAGATGGTGGAGTGGAAAAAGATCCACATGCAGCGACATGGCAGATGGGACAATAGAACAAGGGTATGGTTCGAAAAGAGGTAGCATACCTAAGGGTTGGCGGGAAGTGGCTTCGCTCGTGGTCGTCGTCCTCTGCATGTACTACGACAGCGAGCTTGGGGACGGAGGCCATCCCGCGCGGGCGCTAGGTCTGAGAGGATGGCCTTGTCGTTAGTGCATGACCTCACTCGCCGATGACGAGTGCGTCGACGCTGCATGTCCTTTTCTTCCCCGGCGGATCTGTGACCACCGGTGAGGAGGGAGAGAGAGGTTGTCTTTTTTAGATCTGGAGAGAGGGTGATAGTGTGAGAAGCAAGTGGGTAGCCCTTAGCAAGAAAGCTCTGAAGCTCCAGCCTATATATCTTTTTTATACTACTAGTACTAGAGGTGGAGTAGTGGTAGAGTAGTTTATATTTTCTCTACAAACAGTACTAGTTAGTCGTGCTTCAAAACTGAACGGCACGCCATTAAAAAAATAAAGTCGAGAAATAATATGACACTTCGGGCCAACGCGGTCATATCATATTTTGCATGAGAATTACACACCATGTTTCGTTGACATGTGGTCCCGTTCCAACATGTCAGTGAGACGATGGCGAGTCCTTTTGTACAATTTCCGAAAGGACGTGTAGGCCAGGGCGCCTCTTTGTGTACCGTGGCAAACTGGCAACCGTCAACCGACTCTTTGTGTTTCCCTCTCGATTTGGAGCTGCTGTCACACGCTCTTCCTCCCTCCTCCATTTGCCTTCACCCTTCCTTCTGCCATTGTTCGATCGTCTTCTCCATGGAGGGAACAAGCCGGAAACGACCCCGTTATTCTTGCCCCGATCTGAAAGATGACATGGTGGGGGAACTGATTGATCGGTGCAACGTCATCACCTCGGCTAGCATGGCAGGTTCATTCAAGAACATTCTCGACTCAACTAATAACATCATTACAAGGAACCCAAGGGTCCAGGAGCGGTTCGATCTCCCTTATCTTCTTTGCTATAAGCCTGTTCGCATGGGCGCGGACGACGGAGGCCTCGCCTTGAGCAAGTTGATGCCGCCTGATAATGATACGTGTGATGTCAAGATGCCATCGCTTCAGGGTAAGGCCTAGGCTGGTGCAAATGGAGATTGGGTTGTTTATATTGGGTACAATTGCGAGTGGGAACTTGTGAATGTGTACACTCGTCAGCGGATTCCACTTCCAAAAATCTTAGAGTGCCCTGAGGTTGAGCACACAAATGATGTACGTACATTCAAATACGATCATGGTGACTGTCGTCTACGGAAGATAGCAATTCGTCGAGTTCCCAACCACTCTTGGAATTATGAGAACTATCAAGTTGTTGCTATCTTCGACAAGCTTCTTTCCTTCCTTGCTGATTCCACGGTTCGTCCATGTATATTACTCAAAAATCAGTTTCTGTACACGGATGGGTACTGTGATGCAATTGAATACGAGGATCTTGTGTTTGCTACCACCACTCGTGGCACTGTTTTTGCATGGGATCCTCTTAGTTTTGGTACGTTTGTCTTCCACCGTAATTATAATTGTTTCAGCCAAATGCATGCGGGCTAGCAAGTTTCCCTTTACTAATTAACCTTCTTGTGTTTCCAAGGTCAAGTGAACATTCCACCACCTATACTTGGAAAATTTTTATAACCATGGGGGAGATGACGATGGTGATGATCACGAGCATGGGGATGAGCAGAACTTATATACTCAGTGGCGCCTAGCAACTAATTCCGATGGATCACCTCTTCTTGTCTGTATACAGTGCACTGTGATTATTACTACTGAGGTAGAAGGTGTTCTCTCCCATGGTCGCCCTCTCCGGACCTATTCCAACACCTGTTGCAGGGTATTCGGGATGGATACTAGTGTGCTAGCGCCAACACCTTCTCCCTGGTACAATATTGATAGTCTTGGAGAAAACTCGCTCTTCCTTGGACAAAACTATCCAATGATGGTGAAAGGCGATCCAGCTGCTGTTGACACAACGTTACTACCATTTATGAGAAGCAACTATATCTATACCTTGGACATTGCGGTGGTTCCCTACCTTGGTCCTGATATATGCCGCTTCAGCCTGGATGATCAGTCCTGCGTTGCTCTTGATATTGACAATAGCTGGCCCTTCCCAGAGCACCTATGGTTCAAAGCAAGCGTTTCCAACGCCGAGGATTGGTTGAGTTGAAGTTCATTTCATTGCTTGTTATTTGTTGTGTGATGAAAACTTCAATATTTACTAGAATGTTTTGTTGGAAATATCTATAATCCAACATGTATCATCGTTGTAGTTGTGTGTTGATGACTTGTTGTATGTAATGAATGGTACATTTGCAAATGCGTGTCATAGACTCAATTTATGAATGGTTTTCGAGTCACTTCTTGGAGTGTGAGTACCGTAGTAGTATAGCCAGCATCCGGTTAGTATATGAAATTGCCACATCACATAGAGCCAACCTAATATTGGAGTACCAGATCTGAGATGCCACATGTACGAGATGAATGACTCCAAGTTCGACCACCGTGATGCTAGGTGCGAGTCGAGGAACACTGTTGGAGAGACCCCCCCTCATAATTTTCCTACATTGGTCGTTTGATTCATAGGATAGAATGCTATAGGATTTTTTCCTATGTAATCATGTTTTAATTGGCAATCTAGCATCCACTCCAACTTTTGTTTCACTTCCTTTGATCCTACGAAGAGAGTACTTGCTCTAAATGATGTGCCGCTGCAAGAGCCGCCTATATTAATTAACCATGCTCTAAAAAGGTGGACCAGCTTTGGCTATAGTAGTATTGTACTAGGTTAGTAGGTGACCTTGCGCTTGGCTCTTCTCCTCTTCCGGAAGACGAACAATAATGATGGTACTACTTCTGGCAATCTGACACCAAATGAACTGCTGCACATCCACCGCTTGTAAGCAAAAGTTTCTCCTCGTGCTGCGAGCCACCACGCACGTGTTGGCGAGGGAGAAGGCGTAGTAATAAGCAAGCTTCTCATCGTTCTGCGAGTTGATGGGACACATCAAAGTTACGTATTTATTAGTACTCTCTTCAAAAAGGCCGACCATGTCCATGGCTACCATCTCGTGCTCTATCATTGAGTACATGCACTATTCACGTGCCATCGAGGAGAAAAAATATTGCATAGTACTAGGTGCCATCAAAGTGCACGACTCACTTACGCACTGCATATCTCCATTTTCTTGCATGACACGCCACCTTGATGCTAGATGTCCCGCGTGTCATGGAGGCATATAGTATAATTTTGTAAAATGGAGGCATACAGATGTCCCGCGTGCCGGTAACGGGATGAACAAAGCTCATGTCTTAAATGAAAGAGTGGAAGAACATAGATTCCCGACGACCGAGAAGGAGCTACAAACCTCGGGGTGGAGCGTCTGCACTCACAATATTTTATATTATTCAGCGATATAAAATCAACCAAATCTCTCCATGTTCCTATACCATTCTATAGTACTATGAGAATAACTTTGAACGTAAGCCATTGATTCACTCTATCCAATGGTCATAGTTGGGAAATCCAAACAAAACCAAGCATTGGATCAACTCTTTTTTCGAGATCAACTCTTTTAGCACTTAGATTGTTGCTGCCTGCCCACCTAGGCAACCTATATATCCGCTCACGTGCGATGACCACATGAGCTATCCACTCAGATTGTATGTTAAAAAAATAAAGGTCGATAACTAATGCGGCACCTCGGGCCAACGCGGCCATATCGCATTTTGCACGAGAAATTTGTCAGCATTCTGGGAACGGGAGTCCCCAGACTTGCCTGCCTGCGGCCCATGGTGGGGCTTTGCTGGCAGGCCTGTACGGCCCATCTTCATCAACAAGGAATCAAGACCCTCGCTAGGGGCCAAGCCTCACGAGGTGGACAACACAAGACCTACTCAGGAGCGGCCTCACCAGGCTGGTTTGTGAGGGGCGGAGAGTTCAAGGCCGGGCAAACCTCGCGAGGTTCTCGTGACGTAAGCCATAACGATCGAGACCAGGCGGGTGCCAGCGCGTGCAGCATCCTTGTTTCCTCTTTGGTGCTAAGGGGGCAGGCGCAGGCGCGGAGTACTGAGGCATCAAGCAAAGGTTTCCATATTGGTGCAGCGAGACCAAGACCGGAAGGACGGCAAGACGGAGGTCACCGTGGAGCCCAAGACGGCGTCACCACCAGAGCCTTTGGCAGGCGAAGACTGCTTTTGTCAGGATAGCTTGTACTAGCTGTCCCCTTTCAAATTGGCCGTTGTTGGCTCCCTTCCCGCTCAATATTTGGGGAGAGGACCAGGGCCTCTATAAATAGAACTAGCCACCACCGTAGCTAGGGACGAACGAGAGAGACCGAATCGCAAACACACAGAGAGAGAAAGACCAGAGCACACACAAGTTCGCCAAGCACAAGAACACCTCAACCTGAGGAGGCTGTTCTTCCCCTTGTACTGTTCATTCTCAGCCCAAGAGGCAATCCACCACCACACTGGAGTAGGTTATTACACCACAACGGTGGCCCGAACCAATATAAATCTTGTGTCCTTGTATTGCGAGTTCGCCGAGTTAGTTCATGAGATCTAGGCTAAGTTAGGACGCAGATTGATAGGGGGGGAGATCTTCATGCGCACCCCAGTGTTCGAACCTTAAGGGTTTTGCCGGAACCCGTGATATGACATTTGGCGCGCCAAGTAGGGGTGCGCCGAAGCTTCCTTGTTGTCGTTCTGCATCACATTGCTTCATCGTCTCCATGGCGGATGCATGCCGCGCCCGTGCCGAGCGCCGGGCTGCCCTCACCACCCGCGTTGCTCAGACAGCCCCTGTCGGCGGGCCACCCCGTCGCTCTCCGTCTCCTACTGCCAACGCCGCCACCGGCCCGAGGGGGAACGAGCAGCAAGCATCCTCGCTGCACCCCTCGGTGCGACAGGACGGCCGCACCGCCACTCCATCGCTCACTCCTGCGGGTTCGTCGTCTCACGCTCGTCGTGTTCCCACCGACGCACGGGCCGCGCTCCTCATGGCGCACGAGCTCCTGCGCTACCGCCCGGTCGACGACCTCTACGAGGACTGGCTTGACCACATCGCCGAGCTTGTCCGCGCCGCAGGGGGCTCCCCTGCACCGTCCCACTCTCTGCCTCGCCCTCCGCCAGCCACGGGCGACGCAGCTCAAGAAGCACCACCACCACCTCTGCCCCAAGACGGTGCCTTAGCGCTAAGGCACGCGGCTCCATGGCGTGACCCACCACGCCCGGCGCCCGCGCGTGAAGAAAAAAGCTGTCAATAAGTCCCTCAACTGCAAGCGAACGCTCCGCCACTCCTCGCTCCGTCGCGCCAGGATCGTTTGCTGCGGCAAGGCCCCATGCCGCTGGCCGTGGCGGCGCGTAGGTGGCAAGGCCAAGATCCACCTCCGAGGCGGGCCCCGGTGACCACGGCCGGCTGTCGCGCCTTCACCCCCGAGCTGCGCAGCGTCGCCTGGCCGGGCAAGTTCAAGCCGGATCTGCCTCCTCGCTACGACGGCACACCCGACCCCGTGGAGTTCCTGCAGCTCTACGAGCTGAGCATCGAGGTGGCCAACGGCGATGAGAAAGTCATGGCGAATTGGTTTCCCATGGCTCTCAAGGATGGCGCCCGCTCCTGGCTCCTGAACCTGCCTCCAGGCTCAATTTCCTCTTGGGACGAGATGCGCAACCGCTTCATCACCAACTTCCAGGGCACTCGCGACTGCCGCCCGGTCGTGGGTGACCTGCGCCGCATCAAGCAACAACCAGGAGAGACCCTGCAGAAGTACATTCAACGCTTCAACAGTGCGCAAATGAAGATCCCCAAGGTAACCAATGAGGCCATCATTTCGGCGTTCTCCGACGGTGTCCGCGATGTCAAGATGAAGGAGGAGCTCGCCATCCACGAGGAGCTGTGCACGACCTTGGAGCTTTTCAACATCGCAACCAAGTGTGCAATAGCTGAGGAGGGGCGCCTCTCCCTCCTCGAGCTCCCTGCTGCGGAGCCGGAGGAGAAGAAGACCAAGGCGAAGGACATGAAGCGCAAGGGAGCAGCTGTGCTCGCGGTGGAGCCAGACAACAAGCGCGTCAGAGACCAGCCTGAGTCATCCAAGGGCAGCCGACCGTTCTGCGCCTTCCACAACCTGCATACCCACAACACCAACGACTGTCAAGAGCTCAGAGCCATCCGAGAAGGGCGCTTTGGCCGAAGCCCCGAGCGCGGCGACCGGGGCTATGACCAAGGAGGAGGACGTGGCGGCGGACGCTGGGACGACCGTGGCCCATGCCAGGAGTGACACGACCGACCTCGTGAGGACCGCTGGTAGGATCAGCCTCGCGAGGGGCCTGGAGGGATCAGCCTCGTGAGGCTCATCCTCAAGGCAAAGCTGGCCTTCCTCCACTACCGCCACCACCCAGAAGAATGACGACCATCATCAAGACGAGGGGGCTGGGGGCTTCCAGGAGCCACGCGTTGTCGCATGCATCTTGGGCGGAGCTCAAGCCCCAGCCTCGTAGCGTATCTTCAAACAATTTGCTAGTGAAGTGAATGCAGTTCTCCCCAAGCTCGAGGCCACACGCCCGCTCAGATGGTCTAGGTGCCCCATCATGTTCAGTTCGGCAGATCAGCTCAAGTGCGTGGCTACTGCAGGCGTTCTCCCAATGCTCTGTTCGCCAGTCATCAGCAACGTGCAAGTTACCAAGACCCTCATCGACGGCGGCGCAGGGCTCAATTTCCTGTCCGTCGACACGTTTGACAACCTTCAGGTGCCATATGACCAGCTTCAGCCTACCAAACCTTTCTCAGGAGTGACCGACGGCTCAACTACCCCGATCGGGCAGGTCCTCCTCCCTGTCACCTTCGGAGAACGCAACAACTACCGCACCGAGCTCATCGACTTCGACGTCGCCTACATGCACCTGCCGTACAACACCATCCTCGGGTATCCAGCCCTGGCCAAGTTCATGGCGGTGACCCATCATGGCTACAACGTCCTCAAGATGCCGGGAAGTGGCGGAATCATTATTGTACTGTGCGAAGAAAGAGACGCGGTGTGCTCCCTCGAGCGTGCCTTCCAAGATGCAGCAATCGATGACCCCGACAGTCAAGGTGAGCGCCCTCCTGAGGCCACCCCCAAGAAGAAGAAGCAGCTGCGCCACGAAGTGCCTCAGGGAAGCGGCGCCTCATCAGGATCGGCGCCCGCGGCTAGGGCGCTTCCCTCCATCGCATAGGAAGGCGTGCCCAGCGCCCCTCTCGGGCAGGGCTCGGGGGCTGATACGTCTCCGTCGTATATAATTTTCCAAACACTTTTGCCCTTGTTTTGGACTCTAACTTGCATGATTTGAATGGAACTAACCCGGACTGACGCCATTTTCAGCAGAATTGCCATGGTGTTATTTTTGTGCAGAAATAAAAGTTCTCGGAATGACCTGAAAATCGACGGAGAAATATTTTGGAATATATAATAAATACTGGAAGGAAGATCCATGTCAGGGGGGCCTCCACCTGTCCACGAGGTTGGGGGCACGCCCTACCCCCCTGGGCGCGCCACCCTGCCTCGTGGGCCCCCTGACGCTCCACCGACCTCAACCTTGACTCCATATATTCACTTTCGGGGAGAAAAAATCAGGAAGAAAGATTCATCACGTTTTACGATACGGAGCCGCCGCCAAGCCCTAAACTCTCTCGGGAGGGCTGATCTGGAGTCCGTTCGGGGCTCCGGAGAGGGGAATCCGTCGCCATCATCAACCATCCTCCATCACCAATTTCATGATGCTCACCGCCATGCGTGAGTAATTCCATCGTAGGCTTGCTGGACGGTGATGGGTTGGATGAGATTTATCATGTAATCGAGTTAGTTTTGTTAGGGTTTGATCCCTAGTATCCACTATGTTCTGAGATTGATGTTGCTATGACTTTGCTATGCTTAATGCTTGTCACTAGGGCTAGAATGCCATGATTTCAGATCTGAACCTATTATGTTTTCATCAATATATGAGAGTTCTTGATCCTATCTTGCAAGTCTATAGTCACCTACTATGTGTTATGATCCGGCAACCCCGAAGTGACAATAATCGGGACCACTCCCGGTGATGACCATAGTTTGAGGAGTTCATGTATTCACTATGTGTTAATGCTTTGGTCCGGTACTCTATTAAAAGGAGGCCTTAATATCCCTTAGTTTCCAATAGGACCCCGCTGCCATGGGAGGGTAGGACAAAAGATGTCATGCAAGTTCTTTTCCATAAGCACGTATGACTATATTCGGAATACATGCCTACATTACATTGATGAATTGGAGTTAGTACTGTGTTACCCTATGTTATGACTGTTACATGATGAACCGCATCCGGCATAATTCTCTATCACCGATCCATTGCGTGCGAGCTTTCCATATATTGTTCTTTGCTTATTTACTTTTCTGTTGCTATTGTTATCATCACTATAAAACACCAAAAATATTACTTTTGCTACCGTTACCTTTTACCACAGTTACCACTACTATCATATTACTTTGGTACTAAACACTTTGCTGCAGATATTAAGTTTCCAGGTGTGGTTGAATTGACAACTCAGCTGGTAATACTTGAGAATATTCTTTGGCTCCCCTTGTGTCGAATCAATAAATTTGGGTTGAATACTCTACCCTCGAAAGCTGTTGCGATCCCCTGTACTTGTGGGTCATCAAGACTATTTTCTGGCGCCGTTGCCGGGGAGCATAGGTCTATTCCTTGAGTCACTTGGGATTTTATATCTGCTTATCATTATGAAGAACTTGAAAGATCCAAGAACCAAGATTTATCCCTCAACTACGAGGGGAGGTAAGGAACTACCATCTAGCTCTGCGCTTGATTCACCTTCTGTTTTGAGTAAGCTTGTGACACCTAAACCTACTTCTGCTATTAATTCTGATATGTCGCATGTTATTGATGATGAAACTTCTGTTATGCATGATGCTTATGATGAAACTACTTCTATGCTTGATACTACTGTGCTACTTGGTGAATTTCTTGATGAACAACTTGCTAGGGCTAGAGAGAATGAAATTATTGAAACTGATAATATTGATGAAAGTGATGATGAAGATTCTCCCCCTAGATATGAATTACTTGTTGTGCCTGACGGCTATGTTATGGACGAAGAAACTGCTAGAGATTTTCTTGCTTGCAATGATAGGAGTGATCTTAAGAAATTATTAGCTAAGCTGAAAGAAAAAACTCTAAATTCTAGAATGAAATATGATCCTGCTTATGCTACTTCACCTATTTTTGTTACTAATAAGGATTGTGAATTCTCTGTCGACCCTGATATAATTAGTTTGGTTGAATCTGATCCTTTCTATGGCTATGAATTTGAAACTATTGTGGCATATCTTACTAAATTAAATGATATAGCTACCCTGTTCACTAATGATGAGAAAACTCGCCACTATTATATCCTCCAATTATTTTCGTTCTCATTAAAGGGTGATGCTAAGACATGGTTTAATTCTCTTGATCCTGGTTGTGTGCGTAGTCCCCAGGATATGATTTATTACTTCTCTGCTAAATATTTCCCTGCTCATAGGAAACAAGCTGCTTTAAGGGAAATATATAATTTTGTGCAATTTGAAGAAGAGAGTCTCCCACAAGCTTGGGGGAGGCTTCTCCAATTACTTAATGCTTTCCCTAATCATCCACTTAAGAAAAATGAAATACTTGATATATTTTATAATGGACTAACCGATGCTTCCATAGACCACCTAGATAGTTGTGTTGGTTGTGTGTTCAGGGAAAGAACACCAGATGAAGCTGAAATTCTATTGAATAATATGTTGACTAATGAAAATAATTGGACACTTCCTGATCCAATTCCTGAACCAACTCCTAACCTAGCTCCGAAGAAAAGGGGTATTCTATTTCTCAGTCCTGAAGATATGCAAAAGGCAAAGAAATATATGAAATAAAAAGGTATTAAAGCTGAAGATGTTAAGAATTTACCTCCTATTGAAGAAATACATGGTCTTAATTTACCGCATGTTGAAGAAATACATGGTCTTGATAACCCGACACAGGTAGTAAAGGTAAATTCTCTCTATAGATATGATAAAGCTGAAATCCCCCCTACTAAGTTTGCTAGCCAATGTTTGGATGAATTTGATAACTTTATGGTTAAGCAAGAAGATTTTAATGCTTATGTTGGTAGACAATTGAAACATAATGCTTACATGATTGAACACTTGAGTGATTATATGGCCAATGTTAAAGGTGAACTTAAACTTATTAGTAAACATGCTTCTATGGTTACCACTCAAGTAGAACAAGTACTTAAAGCTCAGAATGATTTGCTCAATGAATTAAATAGTAAGAAAAATGATAATGCTGTTAGAGTTATGACTAGAGGTGGTAAAATGACTCAGGAACCTTTGTATCCTGAGGGCCATCCTAAAATAATTGAGCAAGATTCTCACAGAAATAATGTAGATGCGCCTAGTTCTTCTAAAAAGAAGAAAAAGAAAAATGATAGAATTGTGCAAACTTCTAGTGAACCTATTGCTGAACCACCTGATAATCCAAATGATATCTCTATGTCTGATGCTGAAACACAATCTGGCAATGAACATGAACCTAATGAAAATGTTAATAATGATGTTCATAATAATGCTCAACCTAGTAATGATAATGATGTAGAAATTGAACCTGCTGTTGATCTTGATAGCCCACAATCAAAGAATCAACGTTATGATAAACGAGACTTTGTTGCTAGGAAGCACGGTAAGGAAAGAGAACCATGGGTTCAGAAACCCATGCCTTTTCCTCCCAAACCATCCAAGAAAAAGGATGATGAGGATTTTGAGCGCTTTGCTGAAATGATTAGACCTGTCTTTTTGCGTATGCATTTGACTGATATGATTAAAATGAATCCTTATGCTAAATATATGAAAGATATTGTTACTAATAAAAGAAAGATACCGGAAGCTGAAATTTCCACCATGCTTGCTAATTATACTTTTAAGGGTGGAATACCAAAGAAACTTGGAGATCCAGGAGTACCAACTATACCATGCTCCATTAAAAGAAACTATGTTAAAACTGCTTTATGTGATCTTGGAGCCGGTGTTAGTGTTATGCCTCTCTCTTTATATCGTAGACTTGATTTGAATACGTTGACACCTACTGAAATATCTTTGCAAATGGCTCATAAATCAACTGCTATACCTGTCGGTATTTGTGAGGATGTGCCTATTGTGGTTGCAAACGTTACTATTTTAACGGACTTTATTATTCTTGATATTCCTGAGGACGATAGTATGTCTATTATTCTTGGAAGACCCTTTTTGAATACTGCAGGTGCTGTTATTGATTGCACCAAAGGCAATGTCACTTTTCATGTTAATGGTAATGAGCATACGGTACACATTCCGAGGAAACAACCTCAAGTCCATAGTATCAATTCTATTGAAAAAAATTTCAACTATTACTATTGGAGGTTTTGAATTTCCTCTTCCTACTGTCAAGAAGAAATATGATATGCTAATTGTTGGGGAGATGCACATCCCCGGTTAGGTAACCTAGTGTTAGTCCAAAATTCTCCGGTTCCATGCAATTCAGAATGAGTTTGTTAACAAGACTTGATCAACCTTGTCAATGGATTCCTTTTGATGAGCATGAGATGGATGAATTTAGAAAACACAACTCTCTGTACCCTCTTTTTACTTTCTGTTATTTATATTAAATAAAGCAAAAATAGTATTTTTCAGTCTATTTTCTGAATTATCCATGCAATAAAAAATACCCCAAAAATAAAAGTTCTCCAAATGCCCTGAAATTTAAATACGATTTTTTCTGGAATATCTGAGAATATCTGGCACCGAGAACACAGCAGGGGGAGCAAGTACCTGGCCACGAGGGTCCAGGGCGCGCCCCTTCCTCGTGGGCCCATGGTGGCTCCCCTCCACTTATTCCAGCTACCACACACTCCTTCCTCCGAAAAACATCACTACCCATCTCAAACCCGAGTCCAAGCTCATCTTGCTGCCATTTTCGATCTCCTTACTCAAAGCTCCATTCACAAAACTGCTTTGGGGGATTGTTATTTGGTATGTGACTCCTCCAATAGTCCAATTAGTTTTTGTTCTAGTGCTTTATTCATTGCATATTTTTGCTGCTTAGGTGACCCTGTTCTTGAGCTTGCATGTCAAATTTATATGGTCAAAAGTAGTTTTGATGGATGATATTGCCTCTAGGCACTTGTAGGAGTAGTTGCTATCTATTTTGTTGAGTTTGGTTCACTTTTATTTTGAAGTTACTAAAATTTCAGAAATTTTTCAGAGGAAGAAATATGTTTAGGAAAATGTACCAAGGTGGTCCTTCAAGGAAGCAAGGACCCAGGCTCGCAATACGTGATGCCGACGATGAACCACCGAGGGAAGCTCAAATGCGGGCTTGTGAATGGCCTTCAGAGGACTTTATGGATCGAGCAGGAATCAAGGAAGAATTTAACGCATATGTGCGTAATGCTAATCTTGAGAGCTTCGAGGCAGATAAGTGCCGCCAGCACCACTATCTCACTGATTCCTTTGTGAGAAGGTTTGAATTTTCATCATCACGCAATTCTCAAATTGTCCTATTTGATATATATGAAAATTATTATACTATGGACTTAGAGGATTTTAATACTGCTTGCAAACTTCCACAATGGGGCAGCACTAGTGAGCCTCGCAAATTCGAGTTTAGAGATTTTCTTGCTAGTATAACTATGGGGGAATCTAGAGATATAACACAAGCTACCATAGGGAGCATTCGTTTTCCTGTTATACATTATTTTGTTCTCTTCATAGGTAGGTGCATAAATGGTAAGGATGAAGCATGTCACATGTGTGTCCCTGACCTCAGTGTTCTCAGGAGTGCTGTATTAGGAGATAAACATTATAATTTGGGAGCCATTGTTGCACGTAGGTTGCATAATAATAGATTTAATGGAGATTTCTTTGGTGGAATTTATGCAACCCGTCTAGCTAATTTTCTTGATATACCCATACGTGGGTATGATATTGAGTTGCCTCCTGTTTATTTAGATTATGAGGCCATGGTTCGTCATCAGTTTGTTGAGAGGAATGATCAGTTCCTCCAGTACCGACTAATCTTTGACAGACGACGCACCTATCACGTCGCTCTCCCTGCTCCTGCTTTCTTTGACTCTCAGGCAAAAGGGAGATATGTTATAACCAGGGAGGAGGTGGACGAGTATAAGAGGAGGACGGAGACGGCCCGTCTCCAAGCGGCAGCTCATGTGGCAATAGCTGCTGCATCTCAGTACGACCCTAGATACAACTTTGGATATCCGCCAGGCCAGCCGTGGCCATAGACCAACTTAGGCCAAAAGCCTAAGCTTGGGGGAGTACGTATTTCTCACCGACATTACATTCATGTTCACACACTCATTGCTAGTTGTCGGTGCTCATACCTTTTCACTGTAATATCCATGCTAGTTTATTTTCCTTTTTTATGCTTTCTTCTTGTGTGTTTGATAAACCTTAAGAAAAACAAAAAAATTAGTTGTAGCTTTTTAGCTAGTTTACTTTTCATGCCTGTAGTAGTAGTAACTAAAAGGAAAACCCAAAAAGATTTCTCGTTCTTCTTTTGCTTGTTGGGAGGTTTCCTGTGTAAATAGTTTTATTTCTTTTCTTGTTCTTTGGGGGTCGAGTGGAGAAGACCATGATTAAAATGATTGAGTGGCTCTCATATGCATTATTGTTGATCTAACAAAGAGCCCATATTACCTTGTCTTCTCTCTTGAATTGAATGCTTGCAGATTCCAGCTTAGTCCAATTCACGTGCACTATTATTATTATCCACACTATTTAGTCGTGCAAGTGAAAGGCAATAATGATGATTATATGATGAACTTATTGAGATGAGAAAAGCTGGTATGAATTCGACCTCTCTTGTTTTTGTAAATATGATTATTTCATCGTTCCTGATTCAGCCTATTATGAATAAACATGTTTGCAATGACAATTAGAGATTATAGTTGCTTATGCCATGATTAATTAGTTAGGAGCTTATAATGGTTTACCTTGCGTGCCAACATGCTATTAAAATGGTTGTGATGTGGTATGATAGGGTGGTATCCTCTTTTGAATGATTCGAGAGGCTTGACTTGGCACATGTTCACGCATGTAGTTGAAACAAAATCAACATAGCCTCTATGATATTTATGTTCATGGTGCGTTATATCCTACTCATGCTTGCATTGGGTGTTGATTAATTTTAATGCATGTTCATGACTGTTGTCGCTCTCTAGCTGGCCGCTTCCCAGTCTTTTTCTAGCCTTCACCTGTACTAAGCGGGAATACTGCTTGTGCATCCAACTCCATAAACCCCAAAGTTGTTCCATATGAGTCCACCATACCTACCTATATACGGTATCTACCTGCCGTTCCAAGTAAATTTGTATGTGCCAAACTCTAAACCTTCAAATAAACATTATGTTTTGTATGCTCAAATAGCTCATGTATCAACTAGGGTTGTCTGTATCTTCCATGTTAGGCGGGTGATTCTCAAGAGGAGTGGACTCCGCTCCTCAATCACGAGAAAATTGCTGGTCACCGGGATGCCCAGTCCCATGCTTTATGCAAATCAAATCAAAATAACTGCAAACAAAACTCCCCCGGGACTGTTGTTAGTTGGAGGCACTCGTTGTTTCGAGCGATCCATGGATTGATGCTTGTTGGTGGAGGGGGGGTATAAACTTTACCATTCTGTTTGGGAACCGCCTATAATGTGTGTAGCATGGAAGATATCGCCATCTCTTGGTTGTTATGTTGACAATGAAAGTATACCACTCAAAATATTTTTCATATCTATTTCAAAACTGAGCTCTGGCACCTCTACAAATCCCTGCTTCCCTCTGCGAAGGGCATATCTATTTACTTTTATGCTGAGTCATCATCCTCTTATTAAAAAGCACCAGTTGGAGAGCACCGCTGTCATTTGCATTCATTACTATTAGTTTACATTGAGTATGACTTGACTGGATCTCTTTTACCATGAATTACAATGTCTAGTCAGTCCTTGGTCTTTAAAGGTGCTATGCATTTATGTTTTGTGGTCTTAGAAAAGGGCTAGCGAGATACCATCTTGTTATGTCATATCATGATTGTTTTGAGAAAGTGTTGTCATCCGAGATTTATTATTATTGCTCGCTAGTTCATTATGTCATTGATATGAGTAAACATGAGACCTAAATGTTATTGTGAATATGGTTAGTTCATAATCTTTGTTGAAAACTTGAATGTTGGCTTTACATATTTACAACAACAAGAGCAAACAGAGTTTGTATAAGTTTTTCTTTATCACTTTTAGTTTATCAACTGAATTGCTTGAGGACAAGCAAAGGTTTAAGCTTGGGGGAGTTGATACGTCTCCATTATATCTACTTTTCCAAACACTTTTGCCCTTGTATTGGACTCTAACTTGAATGATTTGAATGAAACTAACCCGGACTGACGCTGTTTTCAGCAGAATTGCCATGGTGTTATTTTTGTGCAGAAATAAAAGTTATCAGAATGACCTGAAAATCAATGGAGAATTATTTTGGAATATATATTAAATACTGGAAGGAAGATCCACGTCAGGGGGGCCTCCACCTATCCACGAGGGTGGGGGTGCGCCCTACCCCCTTGGGCACGCGCCCTGCCTCATGGGCCCCCTAACGCTCCACCGACCTCAACCTTGACTCCATATATTCACTTTCAGGGAGAAAAAATTTAGGGAGAAAGATTCATCGCATTTTACAATATGGAGCCGCCGCCAAGCCCTAAACTCTCTCGGGAGGGCTGATCTGGAGTCCATTCAGGGCTTCGGAGAGGGGAATGCGTTGCCATCGTCATCATCAACCATCCTCCATCACCAATTTCATGATGCTCACCGCCGTACATGAGTAATTCCATCGTAGGCTTGCTGGACGGTGATGGGTTGGATGAGATTTATCATGTAATCGAGTTAGTTTTGTTAGGGTTTGATCCCTAGTATCCACTATGTTCTGAGATTGATGTTGCTATGACTTTGCTATGCTTAATGCTTGTCACTAGGGCCCGAGTGCCATGATTTCAGATCTGAACCTATTATGTTTTCATCAATATATGAGAGTTCTTGATCCTATCTTGCAAGTCTATAGTCACCTACTATGTGTTATGATCCGGCAACCCCGAAGTGACAATAATCGGGACCACTCCCGGTGATGACCGTAGTTTGAGGAGTTCATGTATTCACTATGTGTTAATGCTTTGGTCTGGTACTCTATTAAAAGGAGGCCTTAATATCCCTTAGTTTCCAATAGGACCCCGCGGCCACGGGAGGGTAGGACAAAAGATGTCATGCAAGTTCTTTTCCATAAGCACGTATGACTATATCCAGAATACATGCCTACATTACATTGATGAATTGGAGCTAGTTCTATGTCACCCTATGTTATGACTGTTACATGATGAACCGCATCCGGCATAATTCGCTATCACCGATCCATTGCCTGCGAGCTTTCCATATGTCGTTCTTCGCTTATTTACTTTTCCATTGCTATTGTTATTATCACTATAAAACACCAAAAATATTACTTTTGCTATCGTTACCTTTTACCACCGCTACCACTACTATCATATTACTTTGCTACTAAACACTTTGCTGCAGATATTAAGTTTCCAGGTGTGGTTGAATTGAAAACTCAGTTGCTAATACTTGAGAATATTCTTTGGCTCCCGTTGTGTCGAATCAATAAATTTGGGTTGAATACTCTACCCTCGAAAACTGTTGCGATCTCCTACACTTGTCGGTCATCAGGGGCTCTCTTCTGGAGGGCCTCAGACTTTGCCAACATCACGAGGGAGGCGCTTGGGCACCACTTAGAGGCGTGCTTCGCGGCACATTTCCCTCAGGAGAACACAGGGCAAGGAGTGCCCACTTCTCAGGAGTTCATCACCAAGACCACTCAGGGACTGCAAGACGCAAGGGCCATGCACGGTGGCCGCCGCTCACCAGGCGCAGCTCCCCATCCAGGCGGGGATGCCGGGCTGCGCATCTGCATCGATGTTTCAGGGCTCAATCGGGTAGCTTCTCGGGAGCTTCAGTGGCCTTCACGCGTGGGACGCTACGAGGGCCCACCTCACAGTTACGTTCGCATGCCCTTTGGCCTGCCGAGCATGGCGACCACCTATCAATGCAACCTGCCGAGCATCCTGGTGTCTTAGGAGGACAGGCACCACGCTGTGCTGACAAAGATGAAGACGGTCCTCAGGGAATCCCCTGGACCCCCAGAGCCTCCCGAGGCTCAGGGCCCCAGTGGCTCATGAGGGGCAGTCCCTTCGCCGCACGCCTTCAGCTACCCCAACTCTCCTTCATTGACAAGACCAGGTGACATTTTCCAAGTTCATTCAGCTGGGAGCGCCCCCAGGGCTGCATCATTCCCAGGCCGCGTGGGTCCGTCCCTGTGGCGTGTATCTTTCCTTTTATGTCTTTAGCTTACTCTGTTGGGAGCGCCCCTCGGGCTGCATCATCCCCAAGCCGCTCGGGCCGGACCCAGTGGCATGCATTTTCCTTGCATTTGCTTGAGCTAGGTTGCTTTCCATGCTTAATCTACCTAAGACTATCGCCTGCTTGATTGTCACCCACCATGGGAACCGCGCGCCAACCGTCTTTCTTTAGGACCCTTCGCGTTGTCTAACCATTTCGCAGGACCAAGACAGTGAACAAGAATCAAGACCAGGCGCAACCCGCCTTGAGGTAGGGCCTCGTGAGTCCCGCACTGGCTCACGAGTGCCTAGATACACCTCGTCTAGCCCTTCCATGCAAGCCACATGTCAGGGCGGGGCTGTACATGCCCCGAGGACTCTCCGCGGTAGGGAGTTCCCCTCCCACGCCCAGTGGAAACACCATGCTCCATGCTGGCCATCGACACTGCCGATGAGCGGCTATGCCCGTGCACAAGCGGAAGCACTACGCTCCGCGCTGGTGATAAACTACTGGGGGCGGCCCCACGGCCGTACCAACCTTAGAGAGTCCCAGAGCTCAATGTCCGGCCTCACCGCAACGCTTCCCCTCGGGAGAGCCGTGCAAGGGGGCTGGGCACGGGGGCTGCGCTTGGGTCACGTCCAAGCGTACGCCACCCAACTAGGTCCCTTGGACCTGGTCGTCGCACGCCCCTCCCGAGCCGAGCCTCGGCGAGGGCAAAGGTATGGAGAATGTTTGCACGTCAAGGGGGACTTCTGAGCATCGCGACTCAGGAGCCTAACTGGTCACGTAGCCCCTCACTCCTTGGTCCGTCCTGGTTTCCGGTCGGCCCAACGGTGATTGAGGTATGCGCGGGGCCGGGCTCTGCCGACGTAGAACACTAACCTATCCTCGCGTATTCTTCTTATAGGTTGTTTGCGCGTCAAGGGGGACTCCTGAGCATCGTGACTCAGGAACCTAACTGGTCACGTAGCTCCTCGCTCCTTGGTCTGTCCTGGTTTCCGGTCGGCCCAACGACGATTGAGGTATGCGCAGGGCCGGGCTCTGCCGATGCAGAACACAAAGCAAATAGGAAGAAAATCGCAAAATCTCAAGCAAATATTACAATACATATTGTTCTCACAATATCAAACACAAGTTTAACGCCTCCATGAGGCATGGCGCATGTTGCAGGAATAAACCAGAAAAGCAGTCGCAAGTCACCCCTGGACACCGCTGGCGCCTGCAAAAGGTGCCTCCTTCTGGGTAGCGTCGCCGTCACCTGCATTGCCGGTCGAGGGCGCGAGGGCGAAGGCATCGAACTTCTTCAGCAAGGCTTCCACTTGACCCTTCACGGCCACGGCGGCAGCCGTGCAGTGTTCATCAGCTACAGGCTTCAGCAGCTCGTCAAGACGGGTGCTGGGGTTGCGAAGGTGTAGGTGGCTGAAGACTCGTGTCAGCGCGGCTAAGGAAAGGACGTGAGCCTCTGCCTCCGCCATAGGACCGATGCCCTCCACGACTTCCTCGAGTGCCTTCACCCGGAAGGGAAGCAACTGAGCAGGGGCATCCTCATCGGTGGCCAGCGGCTTCTCCAAGCCCTTCTCGTATAGTGTCTTCAGCGCCACGCAGGACCTCTCCTCGAAGGTCGAGAAGGCCGCACAGTCTTCGGCCAGGACCCTCGCCTTGGCGTCAAGGTCAGCCTCCTTCGCCCTCGTCTTCCACTCCAACTCCTCCAGCCGGTTGCGCTCCACTGCCTACGCCTTCGCCAGCTCCCCCAGCTCGGCATCGCGGCCCTTGATGGCGTCATCCCAGGCCTTCATCTCCTCCTCCTTCGCCTGGCGGCCGCGTGCTTCTTCCGCGTGCCGGTCGCGCAGGCCCTTCAGCTTGTCCTCCAGCTCTCGGCAGCTGCCGAGGGCGGCCTCGGCGTCCTTTAATGCCGCCTCGCGATCGGCCACAGCTTTGGCGGTGGCCTGCTTTTCCTTCTAGGAGGCCGCCGTGGCCTGGCTCAATGATGCTCGAACCGCTGAGTTGGAGTGAAGCCAGCCAGAGACCAGCTCCAAGCGCCCGACCACCAGGCGCGAGTCCGTTCCCTGGAGATGTTCCCGGAGCCGGGCCATCTCTGAGGGCGTGCTCCAAGATGGCTGAGGAAGCAGAAGAACCTGGGGCCAGGGGTGCAGCTAGAGAAGGGGGCGACGTTGTCACCAGAGCCTGGGGGATCAAGGCCTCCTAAGCTTTCCGAACCTCTCCAGCCACGCCGGACACCAGCACCTCCTGAGCCTGCGGCGCTTCGGGGGCTGACTCCTCCCGAGGGTGCTTCACCGGGCCTCGCGAGGATGACCGAGATGGAGAAGCATGAGCACCACCCCCACCTTTGCTCACGGAGAGGGGCGCGGTCACAGGAGGCGACACGGAATCAAGCGGCACCACCTCGCTCTCCCTCCTCCTCTTCACCGCAGACGACAGCCTGGTTACGCAGCAGGGAAAGAGAGTTGGAAATGAGCATCGACAACAGGAACAAGACGAGGCAGCGCACATACTTGTCTACGGCGACGTAGTCCACCTTCCGCTTAGTGAGATTGAAGCCAAAGAGCGTCGTGGCTCGAGGTGTGGGCGCACCAGCCCCCGAAGCCTAAGCAGGAGCAGCAGTTGAACCAAAGGCAGCCCTAGCCAGCACCGGAGCAGTAGCAGAACCTCGGGGGATCAGCACCAACCGGCTCCTCGTCGGGATCATGGCCAATCCCTCCTTCTCCGGGGAAGCATCGGCCTCGTCATCGTCGGGGAAGGCATGGAGGATGCCAGCCTTACTCAGGGGGGAGGTCTCCCCCGTCCCTTCAGGGGTCACCTCCGAGTCTTCCTCCTTCCCGCGGGACTCACCAGAAGACAGTTCCACCGGTGTTGGCGCCGTTCGGGCCCCGGTGAGCACAGGCGGCACTAGTCCATGCCCGTCAAAGGTCGGCTTGGAGGCTACGATCAGCGCACTGTCCTTGTGGCGGAACAAGGGAGTAAAGACGTTCGGAGGATACACCTGATCATCCCCAACCAAGAAGCGGAGAGCTGCGGTCAGCTCCTCATCGGACAAGGCCTCTGAGCTCAAGCAAACCTTGTCCTCTTCATCCCCGAGTTCCCACAAGGGATGCGAGCAGGCCTGGAGCGGAGCCACGTGTAACGCCAGGAACTCCCTTAGGAGCATGGCCCCTGTAATCCTCGCTGCCTTCGTGTTGCCAGGCTTCAGGTCGGACTTCATCTGCTCCAGCACCAACGTCGCCCGCTCGTCGGTGAGCTTCGCGCAGGACCATGCCTTGTCGGCCTGGGGCTTCTCCGTCGGCAGCACCAAGCGCGGGTGGACACATTTGGCACTCATCATGACCCATTTAGCCCTGAGAATGTCGGCCTTCTTCCCGGTGTTTGAGATCGTGTTGGCCTTGCCAGCCGTGATGAAATTGGCGCACCCGGAGATATGACCCTCGCTAGCACGGAGGAAGAAGAAGTGGCGCAGCAGGGCCACGGACGGCATCACGCCCAGATACGCCTCACAATAGTAGGTGAAGATGGACAAGAGAAGGACGGAGATGGGATGGAGATGCAGCGCATGCAGCCCGTAGCTGTCGAGGACCTCATAGAAGAAATCGGAGAAGGGAGGAATCAACCCGGCGGCGATGCTGCTCATGAAGAAGGGGAAGAACGCGCTCCCCTCGGGCTCCGGCACGTCGGAGGAAACCTGGAGCTCCGTCTTCCCCCTTTCACTACTCTCCCCCGCCGTTAGTAGGCGCATGGCGGCGAGGTTTTTCTCCGAGACGTTGGGCACGTCGAGGGCAGGTTCGAACCAAGCCTTCGCCGCAGACAGCATCGGCGATGAGGCGGGTTTGACCCTTTGGGGCGCCATTGGTCGCCGATGCAGGAAAGGATGGGAGCGGATCTGAAGATTTCAGAAACGGGGAGCAAGAAAGGGGATCTGAGCAAGGCGGAAGGAAACAGTGAAGGTGAACGCTGTCTACGCCAGCCTTTTGACAGTCGGGCAGTTCCCGAGGCAGCATGGGGAAACGGAGACGCCCACGTCCAATAAACCGCCACGCGTCGACCGAGGTCGCAGACTATTGGGGCCCGCGGCGCTCCGCACTTGACCCTTGGCTTCGCCTCGAAGCCTAGCCCGAGCACGCCTTGGGCCTGGGGGCTACTATCGGCGTTCTAGGAACAGGGGTCCCTAGACTTGCCTGCCTGCGGCCCACGGCGTGGCTTTGCTGGCAGGCCTGTACGGGCCATCTTTGTCAACAAGGAATCAAGACCCTCGCTAGGGGCCAAGCCTCGTGAGGCGGACGACACAAGACCTCCTCAGGAGCGGCCTCACTAGGCTGGATTGTGAGGGGCGGAGAGTTCAAGGCCAGGCAAACCTCGCGAGGTTCTCATGACGTAAGCCATGACGATCGAGACCAGGCGGGCGCCAGCGCGCAGCATCCTTGTTTCCTCTTTGGTGCTAAGGGGGTAGGCGCAGGCGCGAAGTACCGATGCATCAAGCAAAGGTTTCCATATTGGTGCAACAAGACCAAGACTGGAAGGACGGCAAGATGAAGGTCACCGTGGAGCCCAAGATGACGTCACCACTAGAGCCTTTGGCAGGCGAAGACTGCTTTTGTCAGGATAGCTTGTACTAGCTGTCCCCTTTTCAAATTGGCCATTGTTGGCTCCCTTCCCGCTCAATATTTGGGGAGAGGACCAGGGCCTCTATAAATAGAACTAGCCACCACCGCAGCTAAGGACGGACAAGAGAGACCGGATCGCAAACGCACAGAGAGAGAAAGACGAGAGCACACACAAGTTCGCCAAGCACAAGAACACCTCAACCTCAGGAGGCTGTTCTTCCCCTTGTACTGTTCATCCTCAGCCCAAGAGGCAATCCACCACCACACTAGAGTAGGGTATTACACCACAACGGTGGCCCAAACTAGTATAAATGTTGTGTCCTTGTGTTGCGAGTTCATTGAGTTAGTTCGTGAGATCTAGGCTAAGTTAAGACGCGGATCGATAGGGGGAGATCTTCACGCGCACCCCAGTGTTCGAACTTTAAGCGTTTTGCCGGAACCCGTGATCCGACAAAATTACACACCATGTTTCGTTGACATGTGGTCCCGTTCCAACATGTCAGTGAGACGACGGCGAGTCCTTTTGTACAATTTCCGAAAGGACGTGTAGGCCGGGGCGCCTCTTTGTGTACCGTGGCAAACTGGCAACCGTCCACCGACACTTCGCCTTTCCCTCTCAATTTGGAACTGCTGTCGCACGCTCTTCTTCCCTCCTCCATTTGCCTTCACCCTTCCTGCTGCCATTGTTCGATCGTCTTCTCCATGGAGGGAACAAGCCGGAAACGACCCCGTTATACTTTCCCAGATCTAAAAGAAGTCGTGGTGGGGGAACTCATTGATCGGTGCGACGTCATTACCTCAGCTAGCGTGGCAGGTTCGTTCAAGAACATTCTTGACTCAACTAATAACATCATTATAAGGAACCCAAGGGTCCAGGAGCGGTTTGATCTCCCCTATCTTCTTCGACGTGACCCTGCTGACTCGCGCGGGGACGAGGGAAGCCTCGCCTTGTGCAAGTTGATGTCGTATGATGTTAAGATGCCATCGCTTGAGGGCAAGGCTTGGGCAGGCGCAAATGGAGATTGGGTTGTTTATATTGGGTACAATTGCGAGTGGGAACTTGTGAATGTGTACACTCGTCAGCGGATTCCACTTCCAAAAATCTCCGAGTGCCCTGAGGTTGAGCACACCGATGATCTACATACGTTGGAATATGATCATGGTGACTATCGTCTACGGAAGATAGCAATTTATCGAGTTCCCAACCGCTCTTGGAATTACAAGAACTATCAAGTTGTTGCTATCTTCGACAAGTTTGTTGCTATCGTTCGTGGTTCGACTGGATGGATATTGCTCAAAAATCAGTTTCTATACACGGATGTGTATTGTGATGCAATTGAATACGAGGGTCTTGTGTTTGCTGCCACCACTCGTGGCACTGTTTTTGCATGGAATCCTTGTAGTTTCGGTACGTTTGTCTTCCACCGTAATTATAATTGTTTCATCCACATGCATGCGAGTTAGCAAGTTTCCCTTCTCAACTAATTAACCTTCTTCTTGTGTTTCCAAGGTCCTGTGGACATTCCACCACCTATACTTGGAATTTTTTATAACCAAGGGGGAGATGAGGACGAGGAGGGCCGATATACTCAGTGGCGCCTGGCAACTTCTGATGGATCACTCCTTCTTGTCTGTATACAGCCCACTGCCGATGTTACTACTAAGGAAGCAGGTGTTGTCTCCCATGGTCGCCTCTCTGAACCTATTTCAACACCCGTTGTATGGTATTCGGGATGGATACTACTGTGCTAGCGCCAACACCTTCTCCCTGGTACAGTATTGATAGTCTTGGAGCAAACTCGCTCTTCCTTGGACACAACTATCCAATGATGGTGAAAGGCGATCCAACTGCCGTTGACACAACTTTACTACCATTTATGACAAGCAATTGTATCTATACGTCGCACATTGCGGTGGTTCCCTACCCTGGTCGTGATATAGTAGGTCGCTTCAGCCTGGATGATCAGCCCTGCGTTGGTCTCGAGATTGACAGTAGCTGGCCATTCCCAGAGAATCACTTGTGGTTCAAAGCAAGCGTTTCCAAGGCCGAGGATTGGTTGAGTTGAAGTTCATTTCATTACTTGTTATTTGTTGTGTGATTAAAACTTTAGTATTTATAATGTATCATCATTGTTGTTGTGGGTTGATGACCTGTTTGTATGTAATAAAATGATATGCCTGTGATAAACTTACTAAATTTATGAATGGCTTTCGAGTCGCTTCTCTGAGTGGGTGCCACGACGAGGTTATCTGAAGAGGCCAATCAACAATAGTACACTATTTGTACTAGCTTCACATGCTGCACTATCTCTACGTCTACATACGTAATACAACAAGTTTTAAACTTGAGACCAACCACCCATCCTCACACAGAACACTTCTTAACCTAGCACAGACTCCAGGAAATTTGGCCACAGTGTGAGGTGGGCCATATGTTAATGTGTTCGCTGTACGTAACCAGCACCTCGAATCCTCGATACTATTACTATAAGTAGTAGGAGTAGTAGGGTGGCATGGGCCAGAACAGCATTCACGTCCAGGAGTATGGCACACGCCACCAGCACGACTTCATCTGACACCATATTTGTTGGAGTCCATGCTACAACAATCTCTTCAACCTCGTCGTTTCTCTAACTCAGCCATCGCGCGGCGGGCGAGGTGGGGGTTTACCAATAGTCAGTTTCCTCAACTACGGTCCCTCTTGTAAGGCCAACTCCAACGCACGACCCCAAACGGACCTCCTATTTGCCCGGATTCTGTCCGTTTGGGTAGGGCAATGGGGTCGTGTCCGGGCCATTTCTCGGATGCGGTGGCCGTGCACCGAACGCGCGGACGCATCCCGGCCATGCACATTTTTCTTTGCAAACACATATCTTTTTTTCATCATTGATTTTTTGGTACATGAAAATACATCACCAAAATTTTGACTAGAAAAACAAGAACCACAAGAATACATTTTTGAAGATATCCAACTTCCATAACTGCTCCTGTAAGTTGGATTAGTGCCTTCTCGATGCATTCATTGTTGATCTGCGGAGGCTCGATCCTGCGTGCTTCTTTCTTCTTCGATTGTAAAGAAGTAGACGTGTCTACCCTCTATTCTATCAACAAGTGCACTAGTCTCATCTCTAGCCTCTATGCTAGCTAAAAGTGCTAGAACATCTACTAAATTGCGCTCTATCAATATATCGTTGTACTCTTCTTCCCAATACCAAAACTTGCATCCATTCTACACAATAAAATTTTAAGTTAGCACAACTAGTCTAATCCGAGAGCACAACCAAAGATTTGGTCGAGTTCTTCCTCCTTTTGCCGACACATGGGACATCCAGCATCCAGGTCGTGTCATGCAAGAAAATAGAGTGGTAGTTGAAGCCACGTAATGTGCATCTTGGGTTAAACTGTAAATAGAATCTTACTACTCCTGAGTAACTCCAAAAGCGGCCACCGAAGATCTTTATTGGATTTGTTTTCATCACCAGCACGTCGAGGTGAAAGATGTGCAGGTTCAGTGGGTCATCTTGTGTTTTCACTGACATGTGGCACCGCATATGAGCAAACAGACGATGGGCTCCGCGCGTCTGCTGGCTGGCTGAGAAGAGAGATAGAGGAGGGCTGAGCACGGACTCCGGGAAATTTGTTCTACGTAACCAGCACCTCGATATAGTGGGGTGGCATGGGCCATAACTAGCATTCATGTCTAGCAGTACGGCACATGCCACCCACACGAGTCCCATCTGACACCAATTTTCTTGGAGTCCGTGCTACAACCATCTCTTCTCCCTCCTATTTTCTCATCCATCACACGGTGGGCAGGGTGGGGGTTTGCCGATAGTCGGTTTGCTCAACTACGGTCCCACTTGTAAGTGAAAATGCAACACAGCATGCATTCCCCCTTGAGCGGCGTGCCAGACCAACCGTGTGGGGGTGCAACGCGAACACGACAGGCTTTTCCTTTTGAACTTGTAACTTGTAAAATTTGGTTCTGCTCCATGGCACGACCGATAGATAGAAATAACGATTTTCCCTAGAGTAATGAGAAATTTGGTTCTGGTGCGGTTCATGCATGGAGTACGTAGGAAAATTATGAAGTTGATGCGAAAGGTAAGATAATTACTAGTAGTAACATATACTACTACATGGATTTGACGGAAAGATAAAGATACATACGGATCCATCAACGACATCCTCACGCCCTAGTGCACCGGGTCAACAACCGACGTGTGAGGAGCAGCGGCGTTGGCGGCAAGCTCAACGTGCTTCTGAACAATGCCGTCCAAGGTTGCCCGGCGGTCCAAGAAGGCCAGCGTCCTATCGTCCTCCTCTTGCATGTAGTTGTCCTTGTGGATGATTTGCGCATAGACGTGGGTGATTATGTCGATGGTGTCTTGCTGCGCCACGCGCTACGCGGCGAGCGCGACCTTGAGGTGGACATTCTCCAGCGCGACAGCGGGCAGTCGTGAAGGAAATATGCCCTAGAGGCAATAATAAAGTTATTATTTATTTCCTTATATCATGATAAATGTTTATTATTCATGCTAGAATTGTATTAACCGGAAACTTAGTACATGTGTGAATGCATAGAGAAACAGAGTGTCACTAGTATGCCTCTACTTGACTAGCTCGTTGAATCAAAGATGGTTAAGTTTCCTAGCCATAGAAATGATTTGTCATTAGATTAATAGGATCACATCATTAGAGAATGATGTGATTGACTTGACCCATCCGTTAGCTTAGGACGATGATCGTTTAGTTTGTTGCTATTGCTTTCTTCATGACTTATACATGTTCCTATGACTATGAGATTATGCAACTCCCGGATACCAGAGGAACACTTTGTGTGCTACCAAACATCACAACGTAACTGGGTGATTATAAAGGTGCTCTACAGGTGTCTCCGATGGTACTTGTTGAGTTGGCATAGATCGAGATTAGGATTTGTCACTCTGATTGTCGGAGAGGTATCTCTGGGCCCTCTCGGTAATGCACATCACTATAAGCCTTGCAAGCAATGCAACTAATGAGTTAGTTGCGGGATAGTGCATTACGAAACGAGTAAAGAGACTTGCCGATAACGAGATTGAACTAGGTATTGAGATACCGACGATCGAATCTCGGGCAAGTAACATACCAATGACAAAGGGAACAACGTATGTTGTTATGTGGTTTGACTGATAAAGATCTTTTTAGAATATGTGGGAGCCAATATGAGCATCCAGGTTCCTCTATTGGTTATTGACCGGAGACGTGTCTCGGTCATGTCTACATAGTTCTCAAACCCGTAGGGTCCGCACGCTTAACGTTCGGTGACGATCAGTATTATGAGTTTATGTGATTTGATGTACCTAAGGTAGTTTGGAGTCCCGGATGAGATCAGGGACATGATGCAGAGTCTCGAAATGTTCGATACGTAAAGATCGATATATTGGACGACTATATTCGGACATTGGAAAGGTTTCGAGTGATTTGGGTATTTTTCGAAGTACTAGGGAGTTACGGGAATACGAGGAAGAAGTAATGGGCCTCATGGGCCAAGTGGTGGAAGAGAGGAGGCAGGGCGTGCGGGCCCCCTAGCCTAAACCGAATTGGACTTGGGGGCCGGCCCCCTTTCCTCCTTTTCCTCCCTCTCCTTCCTTCTGTCCTACTCCTACTAGGAGGAGGA
Organism: Triticum urartu; assembly: GCF_003073215.2. Classification (NCBI taxonomy): domain Eukaryota; kingdom Viridiplantae; phylum Streptophyta; class Magnoliopsida; order Poales; family Poaceae; genus Triticum; species Triticum urartu. The sequence goes on along the minus strand of NC_053022.1, from coordinate 403,590,768 downwards.
CTCCTCCTCCTGGCGCGCCCTAGGATGGCCGGCCGTCCTCCCCCCTTGCTCCTTTATATACGGGGGCAGGGGGGCACCCTAGAACACACAAATTGATCTATTGATCTAGTCTAGCCGTGTGCGGTGCCCCCTCCACCATAATCCACCTCGATTATATCGTAGCAGTGCTTAGGCGAAGCCCTGCGTCGATAGCATCATCATCACCGTCATCGCGCCGTCGTGCTGATGAAACTCTCCCATGAAGCTTTGCTGGATCGGAGTTCTTGGGACATCATTGAGCCGAACGTGTGCTAAACTCGGAGGTGCTATGCGTTCGGTACTTGGATCGGTCGGATCGTGAAGACGTACGACTACATCAATCGCGTTGTGCTAACGCTTCCGCTTTCGGTCTATGAGGGTACGTGGACACACTCTTCCCTCTCATTGCTATGCATCACCATGATCTTGTGTATGTGCGTAGGAAATTTTTGAAATTACTACATTCCCCAACAGTGGCATCCGAGCCAGGTTTATGCGTAGATGTTATATGCACGAGTAGAACACAAGTGAGTTGTGGACGATACAAGTCATATTGCTTACCAGCATGTCACACTTTGGTTCGGCGGTATTGTTGGATGATGCGTCCCGGACCGACATTACGCGTACGCTTACGCGAGACTGGTTCTACCGACGTGCTTCACACACAGGTGGCTGACGGGTGTCAGTTTCTCTAACTTTAGTTGAATCGAGTGTGGCTACGCCCGGTCCTTGAGAAGGTTAAAACATCACTAACTTGACAAACTATCATTGTGGTTTTGATGCGTAGGTAAGAACAGTTCTTGCTCAGCCCGTAGCAGCCACGTAAAACTTGCAACAACAAAGTAGAGGACGTCTAACTTGTTTTTGCAGGGCATGTTGTGATGTGATATGGTCAAGACATGATGAGATATAAATTTTTGTATGAGATGATCATGTTTTGTTAAAGTTATCGGCAACTGGCAGAAGCCTTATGGTTGTCTCTTTATTGCATAATATGCAAGTGCCATGTAATTGCTTTACTTTATCGCTATGCGATAACAATAGTTGCAAAAGCAATAATTGGCGAGACGACCATATGACAACACATTGATAGAGATCAAGATGATGGAGATCATGGTGTCATGCCGGTGACGATAGAGACCATGACGGTACTTTGGAGATGGAGATCAAAGGCGTAAGATGATCATGGCCATATCATGTCACATATTTTGATTGCATGTGATGTTTATCCTTTATGCATCTTATTTTGCTTAGTTCGGCGGTAGCATTATAAGATGATCTCTCACTAAATTTCAAGGTATAAGTATTCTCCCTCACTATGCACCGTTGCGACAATTCATCGTGCCGAGACACCACGTGATGATCGGGTGTGATAAGATCTACATTCACATACAACGGGTGCAAGCCAGTTTTGCACACGCGGAATACTCGGGTTAAACTTGACGAGCCTAGCATATGCAGATATGGCCTCGGAACACTGGAGACCGAAAGGTTGAGCATGAATCATATAGTAGATATGATCAACATAGTGATGTTCACCATTGAAAACTACTCCATCTCACATGATGATCGGACATGGTTTAGTTGATTTGGATCACGTGATCATTTAGATGACTAGAGGGATGTCTATCTAAGTGGGAGTTCTTTAGTAATATGATTCATTGAACTTTAATTTATCATGAACTTAGTCCTGATAGTATTTGCATAACTATGTTGTAGATCAATAGCTCGCGATGTAGCTCCCCGTTTATTTTGATATGTTCCTAGAGAAAAACTAAGTTGAAAGATGTTAGTAGCAATGATGCGGATTGGATCCGTGATCTGAGGATTATCCTCATTGCTGCGCAGAAGAATTATGTCCTTGATGCACCGCTAGGTGACAGACTGATTGCAGGAGCAGATGCAGACGTTATGAACGTTTGGCGAGCTCAATATGATTACTACTTGATAGTTTAGTGCACCATGCTTTACGGCTTAGAATCGGGGCTTCAAAGACGTTTTGAATGCCATGGAGCATATGAGATGTTCCAAGAGTTGAAATTAGTATTTTAGACTCATGCCCATGTCGAAAGGTATGAGACCTTTGAAAACAACTTTACCTACAAGATGGAGGAGAATAGTTCAGCTAGTGAGCATGTGCTCAGAATGTCGGAGTACTACAATCACTTGAATCAAGTGGGAGTTAATCTTCAAGATAAGATAGTGATTGACAGAGTTCTCTAGTCACTATCACCAAGTTACTGGAACTTCGTGATGAACTATAATATGCAAGCGATAACGGAAACGATTCCCAAGCTCTTCGTGATGCTGAAATCAACGAAGGTAGAAATCAAGAAAAGCATCAAGTGTTTATGGTTGACAAGACCACTAGTTTCAATAAAAGGGCAAAGGGAAGAAGGGGAACTTCAAGAAGAACGGCAAGCAAGTTGCTACTCAAGTGAAGAAGCCCAAGTCTAGACCTAAGCCCGAGACTAAGTGCTTCTACTGCAAAGGGACTGCTCACTAGAAGCAGAATTGCCCCAAGTATTTGGCGAATAAGAAGGATGGCAAAGTGAACAAAGGTATATTTGATATACATGTTATTGATGTGTACTTTACTAGTGTTTATAGCAACCCCTCAGTATTTGACACTAGTTCAGTTGCTGAGATTAGTAACTCGAAACGGGAGTTGCAGAATGAATAGAGACTATTTAAGGGTGAAGTGACGATGTGTGTTGGAAGTGGTTCCAACATTGATATGATCATCATCGCACACTCCCTATACTTTCGGGATTAGTGTTGAACCTAAATAAATGTTATTTGGTGTTTGCATTAAGCATGAATATGATTTGATCATGTTTATTGCAATACGGTTATTCATTTAAAGTCAAAGAATAATTGTTTATTGAATCTCGATCGTAGTGATACACATATTAATAATATTGAAGCCAAAAGATTCAAAGTTAATAATGATAGTGCAACTTATTTGTGGCACTGCCGTTTAGGTCATATTGGTGTAAAGCGCATGAAGAAAATCCATGCTGATGGGCTTTTGGAATCACTTGATTATGAATCGGTTGATGCTTGCGAACCATGCCTCATGGGCAAGATGACTATGACTCCGTTCTCCGAAACAATGGAGCGAGCAACAGACTTGTTGGAAATAATACATACTGATGTATGCAGTCCGATGAGTGTTGAGGCTCGCGGCAGGTATCATTATTTTCTGACCTTCACAGATGATTTGAGTAAGGTATGGGTAAGGTTCAAATAATTTCAAAGTGAAGTGGAAAATCATCGTAACAAGAAAATAAAGTTTCTATGATCTGATCATGGAGGAGAATATTTGAGTTACGAGTTTGATCTTCATTTGAAACAATGCAGAATAGTTTCGCAACTCACGCCACCTGGAACACCACAACGTAATGGTGTGTTTGAACATCGTAACTATACTTTATTAGATATTGTACAATCTATGATGTCTCTTATCGATTTACCACTATCGTTTTGGGGTTATGCATTAGAGACAGCTGCATCACGTTAAATAGGGCACCATCTAAATCCGTTGAGACGACGCCATATGAACTGTGGTTTGGCAAGAAACCAAAGTTGTCATTTCTTAAAGTTTGGGGTTGCGATGCTTATGTGAAAAGTTTCATCCTAATAAGCTCAAACCCAAATCGGAGAAATGTGTCTTCATAGGATACCCAAAGGAGACAGTTGGGTACACCTTCTATCACAGATCCAAAGGCAAGACATTCGTTGCTAAGAATGGATCCTTTCTAGAGAAGGAGTTTCTCTCGAAAGAAGTGAGTGGGAGGAATGTAGAACTTGATGAGGTAATTGTACCTTCTCCCGAATTGGAAAGTAGTTCATCACAGAAATCAGTTCTAGTGATCTCTACACCAATTAGTGAGGAAGCTAATGATGATGATCATGAAACTTTAGATCAAGTTACTACCGAACCTCGTAGGACAACCAGAGTATGGTCCGCACCAGAGTGGTACGGTAATCCTTTCTGGAAGTCATGTTACTAGACCATGACGAACCTACGAACTACGAGGAAGCGATGATGAGCCCAGATTCCGCGAAATGGCTTGAGGCCATGAAATCTGAGATGGGATCCATGTATGAGAACAAAGTATGGACTTTGATTGACTTGCCCGATGATCGGTGAGTCATTAAGAATAAATGGATCTTCAATAGGAAGACGGACGCTGATAGTAGTGTTACTATCTACAAAGCTCGAATTGTCGCAAAATGTTTTCGACAAGTTCAAGGTGTTGAGTATGATGAGATTTTCTCACTCGTATCAATGCTTAAAAGTCTGTCCGAATCATGTTAGCAGTTGCCGTATTTTATGAAATATGGCAAATGGATGTCAAAACTGCATTCCTTAATGGATTTCTTAAAGATGAGTTGTATATGATGCAATCAGAAGGTTTTGTCGACCCTAAAGGTGCTAACAAAGTGAGCAAGCTCCAGGATCCATCTATGGACTGGTGCAAGCATCTCGGAGTTGGAATATATGCTTTGATAAAGTGATCAAAGCATATGGTTTTATACAGACTTGCGGTGAAGCCTGTATTTATGAGAAAGTGAGTGGGAGCACTACAACATTTCTGATAAGTATATGTAAATGACATATTGTTGATCGAAAATAATGTAGAATTTTCTAGAAAGCATAAAGGAGTGTTTGAAAAGATTTTTTCAAATAAAGACTTGATGAAGCTGCTTACACATTGAGCATCAAGATCTATAGAGATAGATCAAGATGCTTGATAAGTTTTTTCAATGAGTACATACCTTGACAAGATTTTGAAGTAGTTCAAAATGGAACAGTCAAAGAAGGAGTTCTTGCCTATGTTGCAAGGTGTGAAGTTGAGTAAAGACTCAAAACCCGACCACTGCAGAAAATAGAAAGAGAATGAAAAGTCATTCCTTATGCCTCAGTCATAGGTTCTATAAAGTATGCATGCTATTTACCAGTCCTATTTTATACCTCAGCATGATTCTGGCAAGGGAGTACAATAGTGATCTAGGAGTAGATCACTGGACAACGGTCAAAATTATCCTTAGAGGACTTTTCTCGGTTATGGAGGTGATAAAAGAGTTCGTCGTAAAGAGTTACGTCGATGCAAGCTTTTTACATCAATCTAGATGACTCTAAGTCTCGATCTGGATACATATTGAAAGTGGGAGCAATTAGCTAGAGTAGCTCCATGCAGAGCATTGTAGACATAGAAATTTGCAAAATACATACAGATCTGAATGTTGCAGACCCGTAGACTAAACTTCTCTCACAAGCAAAACATGATCACTCTTTGGGTATTAATCACATAGCGATGTGAACTAGATTATTGACTCTAGTAAACCCTTTGGGTATTAGTCACATGGAGATGTGAACTAATCACATAAAGATGTGAACTAGATTATTGACTCCAGTGCAAGTGGGAGACTGAAGGAAATATGCCCTGGAAGCAATAATAAAGTTATTATATATTTCCTTATATCATGATAAATGTTTATTATTCATGCTAGAATTGTATTAATCAGAAACTTAGTACATGTGTGAATACATAGGCAAACAGAGTGTCACTAGTATGCCTCTACTTGACTAGCTCGTTGAATCAAAGATGGTTAAGTTTCCTAGCCATAGACATGAGTTGTAATTTGATTAATGGGATCACATCATTAGAGAATGATGTGATTGACTTGACTCATCCGTTAGCTTAGCCTGATGATCGTTTAGTTTGTTGCTATTGCTTTCTTCATGACTTATACATGTTCCTAGGACTATGAGATTATGCAACTCTCGGATACCATAGGAACACTTTGTGTGCTAGCAAACATCACAACATAACTGGCTGATTATAAAGGTGCTCTACAGGTGTCTCCGATGGTACTTGTTGAGTTGGCATAGATCAAGATTAGGATTTGTCACTCCGATTGTCGGAGAGGTATCTCTGGGCCCTCTCAGTAATGCACATCACTATAAGCCTTGCAAGGAATGCAACTAATGAGTTAGTTGCGGGATAGTGCATTACGAAACAAGTAAAGAGACTTGCCGGTAACGAGATTGAACTAGGTATTGAGATACCGACGATCGAATCTCGGGCAAGTAACATACCGATGACAAAGGGAACAACGTATGTTGTTATGCGGTTTGACCGATAAAGATCTTCGTAGAATATGTGGGAGCCAATATGATCATCCAGGTTCCACTATTGGTTATTGACTGGAGACGTGTCTCGGTCATGTCTACATAGATCTCGAACCCGTAGGGTCCGCACGCTTAATGTTCGGTGACGATCTGTATTATGAGTTTATGTGATTTGATGTGCCAAGGTTAGTTCAGAGTCCCGTATGAGATCGGGGCATGACGAGGAGTCTCAAAATATTCGAGACATAAAGATCGAAATATTGGACGACTATATTCGGACATCGGAAAGGTTCCGAGTGATTCAGGTGTTTTTTGGAGTATCGGGGAGTTACGGGAATATGAGGAAGAAGTAATGGGCCTCATGTGCCAACTGGTGGAAGAGAGGAGGCAGGGCGCGCGCCCCCTAGCCCAAACCGAATTGGACTAGGGGGTCGGCCCCCTTTCCTCCTTTTCCTCCCTCTCCTTCCTTCTCCCTCTCCTCCTTCCTTTCCTCCTCCTAGTAGGAGTAGGAAAGGGGAGTCCTACTCCTACTCGAAGGAGGACTCCTCCTCCTGGCGCGCCCTAGGAGGGCCGGCCGGCCTCCCCCTTGCTCATTTATATACAGGGGCAGGGGGCACCCTAGAACACACAAGTTGATCTATTGATCTATTCTAGCCGTGTGCGGTGCCCCCCTCCACCATAATCCACCTTAATTATATCGTAGCGGTGCTTAGGCGAAGCCCTGCATCGATAGCATCATCATCACCGTCATCACGCCGTTGTGCTGACAAAACTCTCCCGTGAAGCTCTACTGGATCGGAGTTCGTGGGACGTCATCGAGCTAAACGTGTGCTGAACTCGGAGGTGCCGTGCGTTCGGTACTTGGATCAGTCGGATCGTGAAGACGTACGACTACATCAACCCTGTTGTGCTAACGCTTCCACTTTCGGTATACGAGGGTACGTGGACACACTCTCCCCTCTCGTTTCTATGCATCACCATGATCCTATGTATGTGCATAGGAAATTTTTGAAATTCATACGTTCCCCAACAAGTCGCAGGTCCACCAGTGCGTCGAAGAGGTTGTCACCATAGAGGCCATTGAGGGTGGCTGGCATCGCAGAGCCTGGGCACGTGGGCTGGAGGCGTACATCAAGGTCGTCCGCGAGCTTCTTGATGATGGTGAACTTGTTGAGGAAGCCGACGAGGACCTCGTCGAACAAGGAGACAAAGATGTCGTCCAAGCGGCCCCTCGCCCTGGCGGCCTCAAGCACTACCTGGAGACATTCCTCAATGCCGGGCCGCAGGCCAGCGTCGTGGATCATCTGGCATAGCTGGCTGATGCTCGCGCTCATCGCGTCCATGGGTCTAGCTTCTAGTCAACTGATCTTGCGATTGGAGTGATCACTGTTGCCCTTGGGTGCGTAGGTGCGTAGGATTTCATAGATTGGACTGGCGGAAGCCTTTATATGAGAATTGCAGACTGCGTTGAATTCATGTGCGTGTTGGCCATCTACTCCTCGCCCCTCTACTGCACCTGCCTTTGGCTATATGACAGGTTGGCCAGCCACCCGTTGGGCCCATGTGTCATACACCCAAAGGCAGGTGCAGTAAGTCAATGAAGTTGCGTCCCCCTCCATGCCCGTGCATGCTTTCAATGACTTGAGACTACCAAACATCACATGCAGTGGTTAGTTCATTGCATGTAATCCTATTAAGTAGCAAAAAGACATTAAGTTATCTCGCCGAAAGGAATAAAACAATACACCATGTATTTATTTAGCAGAGGGAGTAGTACATTTTTTGTGACATGCATTACTGGATATTGCTAGTCAAATACTAAATCCAGATGGACGTGGTAGTACTACTAAATCCAGACGGTGCTGCTAGTACTAGTAGTAGTAGTAGTACTACCAATGTAGTAGCACTGTACTACCCATTGGTCAAATTATTACGTGCTGCTCCTCATAGTGAAGTGACAAGACCCTACGCCGGAGATGACACCTGAGTATAGGCGCCGTGTTTGGCATACCATAGTCAGCCTCACCGTCTACAGTCACTATCATCATGGCTGTAGACCTAGCCTACTTACAAATAGCCATGTTCAACATAATTTCCCATGCGTAGATGCCCGTGCATTGCACGGAATGCCAAGATTGGGGGGTGGACGGCGTCGGCAGCGGCCATCGCGCCAGATTTTTCCATGGCCTTGTAGATGTGGTGGGGAGGAGATAAGGCTGATTGTGAGAGACAAGGAGTTGTTTGTAAATAGGGAACACGTGCGATCATCTTTTTGCAAAACTGGAGAAGTTTGGTTTGTATGCGTCAGATCTAGATCCGATGGCTATTGGTGAAAGATGGCAGGCACAACATCATCACCAACTCAGGACCTGTTTGATTCGCGGGATTTTGAAAACGCAGGAATAGGACACGACAATATTACAAGTTTCAAACTGATATTACAAATGTTAGGAGTAATGCTGCACCTACGAAGAGGGAATTACTAGGAAGTTTACGTAAGAACTTTTGTTACTTTAGCTGGATGCAGCATTATCATACAAACTAAAATCCACCGCCCTAACAAGTCACTAATGGGCAAATAAGTTTTCGAGTCTCTGGCCACTTGATGTTTCAAAAACAAATTCAGCTTCTGCGGAGACTTTGTCATTTAGGATTAGATGCTTACGGTGATCAGCACGCCATTCATTATTGCGCCAGAGAATGCCAAACCTCATTACCTTGAGCACACTTGCCTCTAGAAAAAAGAACCTGGCCAATTTAATCTCTGATGTGCTGCCTCGGTTGTCGATCAAATTAATTTCTGTAAGATGGAGATCAAGGCATTCGATGATATTGTTATAGTGCAGTGATGTCTACTACACAACCTTCTTATTGTAGACATTGTTGGGCCTCCAAGTGCAGAGGTTTGTAGGACAGTAGAAAATTTCCCTCAAGTGGATGACCTAAGGTTTATCAATCCGTGGGAGGTGTAGGATGAAGATGGTCTCTCTCAAACAACCCTGCAACCAAATAACAAAGAGTCTCTTGTGTCCCCAACACACCCAATACAATGGTAAATTGTATAGGTGCACTAGTTCGGCGAAGAGATAGTGATACAAGTGCAATATGGATGATAGATAAAGGTTTTTGTAATCTGAAAATAAAAAAACAGCAAGGTAACTAATGATAAAATTGAGCGTAAACGGTATTGCAATGCTCGGAAACAAGGCCTAGGGTTCATACTTTCACTAGTGCAAGTTCTTTCAACAATAATAACATAATTGGATCATATAACTATCCCTCAACATGCAACAAAGAGTCACTCCAAAGTCACTAATAGAGGAGAACAAACGAATAGATTATGGTAGGGTACGAAACCACCTCAAAGTTATCCTTTCTGATCGATCTATTCAAGAGTCCGGAGTAAAATAACATGAAGCTATTCTTTCCGTTCGATCTATCATAGAGTTCGTATTAGAATAACACCTTAAGATACAAATCAACCAAAACCCTAATGTCACCTACACACTCCAATGTCACCTCAAGTATCCGTGGGTATGATTATACAATATGCATCACACAATCTCAGATTCATCTATTCAACCAACACAAAGAACTTCAAAGGGTGCCCCAAAGTTTCTACCGAAGAGTCAAGACGAAAATGTGTGCCAACCCCTATGCATAAGTTCACAAGGTCACGGAACTCGCAAGTTGATCACCAAAACATACATCAAGTGGATCACGTGATATCCCATTGTCACCACAGATAAGCACATGCAAGACATACATCATGTGTTCTCAAATCCTTAAAGACTCGATCCGATAAGATAACTTCAAAGGGAAAACTCAATTCATCACAAGAGAGTAGAGGGGGAGAAACATCATAAGATCCAACTATAATAGCAAAGCTCGCGATACATCAAGATCGTGCCGACTCAAGAACACGAGAGAGAGATCAAACACATAGGTACTGGTACATACCCTCAGCCCCGAGGGAGAACTACTCCCTCCTCTTCATGGAGAGCGACAGGATGTTGAAGATGGCCACCGGAGAGGGATTCCCCCCTCTGGCAGGGTGCTGGAATGGGTCTAGATTGGTTTTCGGTGCCTACGGAGGCTTCTGGCGGCAGAACTCCTGATCTATTCTACTCTACGATGTTTTTAGGGTATATGGATATATATAGGCGAAAGAAGTCGGTCAGGGAAGCCACGAGGGGCCCACGAGGGTGGGGGCGCGCCCAGGGGGCAGGCGCGCCTCCCTGCCTCGTGGCCACCTCGAAGCTTCCTTGACTTCAACTACAAGTCTCCTGGATCACGTTCGTTCCAAAAATCACGCTCCCGAAGGTTTCATTCTGTTTGAACTCCATTTGATACTCCTTTTCTGTGGAACACTGAAGCAAGGGAAAAACAGAAACTGGCACTGGGCTTTGGGTTAATAGGTTAGTCCCAAAAATAATATAAAAGTGCATAATAAAGCCCATAAACATCCAAAACAGATAATATAATAGCATGGAACAATAAAAAATTATAGATACGTTGGAGACGTATCATGCAGCACATTTTTCACTTTCGGGTATTTTTTTATCTGCAAAAGAAGAGAACATATTAGAGCAGCTGGCTGTATAAGATTGTCATGTCATTAAGAGGTACCAATATCATTCGCTCATACGATAGGGTTGGCTGGCTAGTGATATTTTTTCACTCTCTCTCTCTCTCTCTCTCTCTCTTTCCTCTCATTTACCTAGGAGTACGTGAAGAGCTTGGGAATTTGTTGCCTTCCACTATGTGGCCGATGCCATATTTCGCAAAAGTATGCCACATAATACGCATCGATGTCAAATCAAAAGATTTCGGCACCGCTCTCGCGATGTGAGAGAGTTGGCACCGCTGTGCACACAGACCCACATGTATAAACAAATCAATCAAACCAACTACACCAGTCTCTCACTCTCCCAAAAAAGTGTTTTTTATTGCCTCAGTCCTCTCTCTCTCCCATACAAGTGTTTTTTCATTGCGTGAGTTATTAATTTGGCACCGGAGCAAAGTAGGTGATCCAGATTGGGGCACCAGGTGAGCAATGGAGGGGCATCGATGCCAAATGCATCACAAGTGAATTTGGCACATGTTTTGCCCTACATAGTGGAGGGCCGTTATAGCCCACTTTTGTACTACCTCTTATTTAGTATAAAATTTTGACCATAGATTTACGTAAGAAAATGCCAATGCATGTCACTAAAAATTACACCATTTAAAATTATGTTCAAATACGAGTCCAACGATATAGTTCTTAGTGACATGCATTAACATTTTGTCAGTTAAATCTATGGTCAAATTTTGATACTACAAAATAGGAAGAGTAAACCAGGACGGAGGTAGTACTTGCTCTTAGGGTAACCATAGAGTTACTGGAGTAGTCTAAGTTACTTTCCACTATAACTAGCCTAGGCTACTATAGTAGTACAACAAAAAAACGATGCCGGTGATCACGTGAGAAAAAATACTAAAAACATTTCTTTTAGTGCAGTGCGTAGATGCAGTTTTGAACACTACACTTGTCATCGTAATTTGGGAAAATTACGAAAAATTTGAGCTACGTTGTGATTACCATTTATTAATAGGAAAGAAGTTTCACCTCGATGAGTAGCTTCTCCATGCACGGAAAGCATGTAAGTAATCCAACAACTTGATCCAGATTGGGGCTGATAGATTTTATTGCCAAGATCTTCACTGTGCGCATAGACTAGGTCAAGCTTGTGGGAATCATTTTCTGGAAGACGGTCGTAAATACTTCAAGAAGAAATTTAAAAATGTGAATTTCAAGAAGATGGAGAAGAAGATGAGTGCTGTACCTGAACGATTATGGATCAAATAAAGAGTTCGGAGAATTTGGCAGACGAATGCACCAACGCTGTCAATTTCGGCACGTCAATGACCCTGATTTTTGTTGGACCTTCTAGATCCGATACAAGCAATCTCTCAAGGAAAGGCGCATTCTCAATGACCATAACGTGGAACAGCTGAGTGATCTCTTCCCAATTGATGTCTTGTTGCGGGGCCAGCAAGACACATAAATCCATCGGAGATTCGTCGAGGCGATGTGGAGGCTAATGAACCTGTGGATCTGCTCAAGATGAAGGTACTCGAGCGCAATAGAGCTACGGAGCAGGTGCTCCATAGCCTTCTTCGAGATGATAACATCGAAGAGGTCGAGCTGCTTGAGTTGAGGGAGAAGAAGGGCGGGCGCGGCATTAATCTAGGGAAGATAGCAGGAGCTGAAGCTGGCGCAGCGCAGCATTGGCGCGAGGCGGAGCACGGATGGTGGCAGAGAGCGACATCGTCCAGCTTCAAAGCTGAGCTCCTCGAGCTTATCTAGGGTGGGGGATAAGAACCACTCCTCGAACTTGGGTTGGACCTTGCAGTTGGTACTGAACATGCAGATGTCAAGGCGTCTGGATGGCCCAGGGTACGATGAAAGGATCTTGGAGACTGCGGCCATGTGTTTGCAATCCCCGTCGCATAGGCAACTATCGACGGTGAGGTTGAGGGGGACGCGGCGCCAGAGGGGGCGCCACCGCCGGGAGAGCAGGGCGGTCCGCACGACAGATTTGGTGGGGAGGAGGCTGATGGTGACGAGGATCATGTCGTTGGGGAGGCTGTTGATGAAGTCCAGGCTCGCAGGATGCGGTTTTGGCTTGAGCCGCCTCCGCTTGTTGGCTGCCTTGCCGTCCATCTCAACCGGCAGTGACGCCAGTGTACACGTGTGCTGGTGTGTGTTGTGTGCTGGGTGTGCACGAGTTCATCCTTCTGTGCATGCCGCCGCGCAGTGGTGAATTGTGCGCGAGTGCATCCTCCATGCAGAAGAAGTGTGTCCTCAATGCGCCCTCAATTTACTAGCGTGCGGGGTGCTACCCCAAGTGGTTTCAACTTCGTTTACTTCACCGCGTGTCAGATGGGCCTCTAGTTTACTTATTTTCACCCACTGCCACATGGGCCAGCACACAAAGATACAGAACATGAGATGACAAGGCAGCATGTGGACTGGTTGACCGGTCAACTAAACAATATACGGAGCTATACGCTGACACGGTGAGCGTATAATCCGTCGGTATAGAGTGTTCGTGTGAGAGGGGAGGCCCGTGAGAGATAGCAGAGAGAGAGAGAGAGAAAGAGCTACTCCCTCAGTTCAATAATGTAGTTCCAACATTTTTTTAAAAGTCAAAATTTTGAAACTTTGACCAAGTTTATAAAGAAATTACTTACATCTACAATACCAAAGAGTATGAAGTAAGTACATGTTGTGATGAATCTAATGATCTTTCCAGATGTAAATGTTTTTCTCCACATATACCTGGTCAAACTTTTCTGAGGTTTGACTTTTCAAAACATCCATATGCTTATGGACGTGAGAGATTCCCTAACTAGAGAGAGAGAGAGTGAAATAGAAAGATTGAGTGAAAAAAGTGTGTGTGCGTGTGTGAAAGAGACATGGACAACACTCGATAAAAGTCGAGAAAAACGTGTGTGTCTTATGCAAACATATCACACATGCATCTTCCACAACGAAAGCAAGGTGAGGAGATAGTGTGTGGTTGTTTGCAACCGAGAGAGCAAGACCCCTAGCACGTGGCCAAGAGGGGTCTGAAAAAAAAGGGAGAGAGGTCGAGAGAGACGTATGGAGAAAATGCAGACATGGGGAGGAGAGAGTGTTTGTTTGTCATAAAGAGATCCCTTGGAGATCATGATGGAACTACATGGGTGGGAGATCGAGTGACAAGGTATGTGCGCGATAGAAGATACCCCGAGAGATATCGAGATAGACGTATGGATGGAAGGAGACAATACGTGTGTTCCTGATGGCTAGTGAGAGATAATCATACTTAGGGGGGGTGCTTGTGCCTATGATGGAGTGAGGGATTATGGTACTTATTAGGGGGTGCGTGTCACATAGAGAGAGAACAAGTGCGGAGAGTGTTGGATGGGTCTATATGTATAGCGCGAGCGAGACATGTGTATGTGTGAACCAGGGAGATATAAAGTTTGAGAGAGATTGAGGAGCCCCGATAAGGCTGAATGGTGCGTCACATAGCTGAGAGGGGGAAAGAGATATTCCATCCGCTTGATAATGCAGTGCATGTAATTTTTTTAGAAGTCAAACTTTGGAAACTTTGATCAGGTTTACACAAGTGTTATTTATATCTTCAATACCAAAGATACATCATACGAAACTACATCTCATGGTGAATCTAATGGTATATGTTTGGCGTTCCAAATGTAATTGTTTTTCTCCACATACATGGTCAAACTTTGTGATGTTTGACTTTTCAATAAATAAATATGCTATGGACCGAGGAGAGTGCCTAAGTCGAGAGGGATCAAGCGCGTGTGAAGGAGAATGAGTAAGTGTGCAAAAAGAGTATGTGTGTGAAAGAGAAAGTGACAACAAACGATAAATTAGAGAGAGTGTGTTTTTTTCGTTTCTTAGGCAAACATATCACGCATGCATCTCCAGGATAGAAAAGCGAGGCGAGGAGATACACGAAGATAGCTAGTGTGTGATTGTTTGCAATGGAGAGAGACACCCCTATAGCACATGTCCAATAGAGGTCTAGCCAACAACGAACAAAGGTCGAGAGGGACACATGGAGAACATGGACACATGGGGAGGGCGACAGGGTGTGTTTGTGATAGAGAGACCCCCTCAAGATCGTCAGGGGACTATATGGGTGGGAGATTGAGGGAGGTGTGTGCGCGATAGAAAGATGCCCCGAGAGAAATCGAGATAGACCATGCACATGTTTGTGATGGAGACTAATATTAGCTAGTCATATACATATAGGGGGTACTGCTTGTGCCTACAATTGAGTGAGATACCATCATACTTGGCTAGCTAGGCATGAGATTGTGTGTGTGTGCGTGTGATATGGAGAGAGAACGAGGGAGAGAGATAGAGTTTTAGATGGGCCTATCGAGTGCGAGTGAGATATGCATGTGTATGTGTGACCCAGGTAGATGGAGAGTTTGAGAGAGAGGGGGAAGAGCTCCGAGACAACAGAGTGGTGCGTGAGAGAGTTACGGGCAACAAGCCAAGGAATTTGTGTGCGTACGATGAGTGCACCCAAGATATCTAGCTTGGACTAGAGAATCATACATAGTGTGCGAGAGAGACCTATAGATGGAGTATATATATGCATGCGAACTAGAAAGACCCCCCACACACACACACACAAAGAGAGAGAGGTATGGAGAGAAAGAGAGAGGACCAACAAGGTTTGTGTGTTGGATGCATGCGACAAAATTGAAGATTGTCGGCGACAGAGAGAGAGAGAGAGAGAGAGCAGGAGTCCGGGAGAGGGGGGTCGCATTTTATGCATCAAAGACTGATATAAACCATGTTTCGATATAAACTTGCATTCAAATATTTAAATTGGAGAACATGTTGTCTGCAATCCACACATGAACGGATATATGCGTATATCAAACAAGTTCATTAATTTGACTTTCAACATGTTCATGGAGTACTATAATACTGCACAACATGCTATTCGATTGAGGTGTTCAATTTTGGATTTAGTTCACTATTTTAACCTGGTGAACGAGCTATTTCATTGAATCGAGATATTTCATTTTGGGTTTGATTCGCGTTTTTGAGTGGGTCAACTATTTTTCATATAGTAAATCGCTAGCAACGAGCATGTAAAACACATTACTCCCGAGCATCATCTCTCCATCTAAAAAAGAAGTGGCAAGCTAATATTTCTAAATTTGTTTCGAATCGACTTGGTAAGGTAGACGTGGATGCTCGTTCTCCCAAATTTTGAATGAACCGTTAAACATCCTATGCTCGGTGGAATTCGCCCGAGCAAATAAATGGGAGACGCGAAATTACCGTCCTATGTGGGACACACATTAATTGGACCGTTGTGCATCGAGGGTAGGTTCGTAACTTCATCCAAGCGCGCCTTCTCGTAGGCTGAAATGACATGTGCCGAATAATTTATAAACCATGGTCGGCAAAACACGCTCTCTTCACCCGAAATAGCTCGTGCCCACTATTTCAAAACACGCTCTCCTCGCCCAAAATCGCTCGCACACACTATATTTCAAAACACACCCTCCTCTCCTGAAATTGCTCCCTCCCACTTTTGGGGGAGAAGCAAAGTTACTCTACTATCCTCGACCCTCAGTACACATACCCAAGCCGAGAAGCCTAAAGGCAGGGGTAGAACTGTAACTCCCCCTCACATTTAAGACAAATACGTCCGTAAAACATGGTTCCCCCCCCCCCCCAATGCCCCCCCCCCCCGTTCATACCTCGTGGGCACCAAATCACCTTCTCCCCGGAAGCTCCCTTCTCTCGAGCCGTGAAACCTCAGCCCCTCCTCCATGGCGCCCCCACCGCACCAATTTCACAGCCGCCCTCCTCCCTAATGCCGGAGACGCTGTCCATTTGCCATCGTGCACTGGGTCGTGTGCCTCTTAGTCCGTGCTGCTGGAGCTGCCTCGACGACGGCCGCGTGAACCGTACCGGAGCCGATTCACCCCCCCCCCCCGTTGTTCACGGTGCCGGAGTGGCTCCAACTTCGGATCCGTCCAGAGTCCCGGCGCTGCTTCCCCGTAGCCATCGACCGTCGCGACATCGTTGTTTCCCTGCCGCCGGTGGCCACCGCAACCGCGCCGGCCTCACCGACTCGGCAGCTGGACCTGCCTACTTCACCAAGCCGCCAGATAGGTCTCACCCTCATCTCAAATCACTTTATTTAGACATTAGTTGTCTGACTTTTTATTCTGGACCAATCGATTCCCAATGGGAAGGAGCACCCCTCGAGGCGGCGGAGCTCCTAGGCTGCCGGTTGGCTGGTGTCTAACGTAAGGGTGCGGGATGCAAGTTCACCACGGAAGCAGCGCTTAGATGGTTATCTTTGAGTTGCGTGGGTTCAAGGTACTGCCGCCGCCGGATCTGGATGATGGGGAGTCTTTGTGGATTGGCCCGGGGGCGGCGCAACCACGGCAGCACGGTGCGGCGGGGAGCGGGGTTTTGGCCGGGGCCACGGACGGTGGAAGCAAGCTGCTCTGCCATTGGTCGCTGGCTCTTCAGGGAAGATTCCTAACAGTGTCAGCCGAGAGGCACAAGACGGCCATCAAGCCATCCGGCGTTGATCGGACAGTACCAAAATAAAATAAAATTGTGTGACCCCAATTTAGTCTCAGTCAACAAACATGTGACCACTCTCGTACCTTGTTGTTGATCTCTTAGTGCATTTCTTCAGATCAAAGAGATGTGTCATTCTTAACATTATGCGTTATCTGCATCTTCAGCCACACCGTCTTCCGACTCACCGAAGCTGCTCCAACAAGGGAAGCATACACCAGAAGGGAGTTATAGTCCCCATTCAACAGTTCCCTGCATCGAATACACGTGCCCGACATGGACAGCCACAAGAACTGCAGGGCCATCAACAAGTCAGCACATGATGCTCACTCCTATGGATGGCGGCCAGATAGGTTGTACCCTCATCTTACTTGTGTGCAACATTTATGGCTTTGTTATTCATCTAAGCATGGAAAATAGATTATCACATTTCACTGTATATTCATGCTGATCTCTTACGGGTCTTGTTCAGGAGTTAACGCTGTTCCATAGTTCAGCTAAGATACTTGTTCTTTAGGTAACGTTGTTCCATAGTTATCATCCATCAGCCAATGCTATCCCACAGGCTGGTGATTATAGTAGTATACCACTTCTAGTATTACCTATGTTGTTCTTTAATACTTTTGTGTGCCATCTAGTTAATCTTGAGTACAAACGATACATATTCTGTAGCTTTCATCTATGGTCTCCCTTTAGTTTTTGAGACCTGTTGCTGCTAGTTAACCCTAGTCCTACTATTTATGTCGTCTCCTACAGGCACTCATTACATAAATCTAACTACTAGCTGTCTTCCATGCACGTTAGATATAATTGCACACACTGATATATCCACAAGAACCTCACCGAGCAATGTAAAGGCCAATAAACTTGATGTCAATGGTACCCAATATGATGGAACATGTACAGGCAGTTCTTCAGAAGACTTGCAGAAAGATGTTGAATCCTCTTCACCCCACAAGGTCCTTGCTCTAACTTGGCCCGTGATATGGGTACAACATGCATATAATGTCCTGGAGTGTATCTACTATGTTGCAATGCCATGTGCTTAGCATGCTGATCATGCATGTAAATATGTCATGCCTTCCTGTTTTTCAGTACCT
Organism: Triticum urartu; assembly: GCF_003073215.2. NCBI lineage: Eukaryota > Viridiplantae > Streptophyta > Magnoliopsida > Poales > Poaceae > Triticum > Triticum urartu. Next base: position 403,572,380 of record NC_053022.1, on the reverse strand, counting down.
ATTCCATTCATGATAACATGTTTTCAAATTCAAGTACTGTCATTCTACTCTATCTCAATGCATCTGCTTAATTTGGACATCATGCTTCTCAATATCTTATGCATTGTTATTCATCAGTATGTACTTCATCTGTCTACCATACCATGTTTTTTTACATTGAAGTGCTTTTCTAGTGCTCTGTTGCAATGCCATCTTAGTTTCCCAATCATACACGTGTATGTTGCCTTAGTTTTTTCTGTACGTATTCTGCTAGCATATAGTTTTACATTCAACTAGTGTTTTTTTACTGTGTTGTCCTATTGTATCCCTAGCTCTTACACCATATTCCCTCCGTCCGGATTACATGTTGCCAAAATGGATAAAAAAGGATGTATCTAGAACGAAAATACGCCTAGACCCATCCATTTTTTTGGATGGAGGGAATACATGTCAATATGTCATGCCTTCTATTCTTCAGTACCTATTCCATCTCTCTGCTATAGCATGTTTTATAATTGAAGCACCATTCTTCTATACAAGGCATGCAAGGGGAAGACGACTATGTTAAAATCTGAAGGGTTACAAACCAGGTCTTTGCAAAAGATCCAAACACCAGGAGATAATAAACCAACTCCAGGTTTTATAGATACTGCTCCAGCACAGAGAAACCCAACTCCTACTGATAATAAGAAGATTCCAGTGGCCAAAGAACTAGTCCGCTCCAGTCCAGCAAAAATATGTCAACTCCATTCTAAGAAGCGTGTGCGTATCCTTGCATCATGAAATTTTATAGCATGCTGATCATATTTTC